>NC_052063.2:38062987-38142987 GCF_903992535.2 Arvicola amphibius
TTCTCTCTCTCTCTCATGTTGCCTCTTATTGCCTCTCATTTGATGGTTGCCCCATTCAGCCTGTTTGTAAAGCCTCATGTTGCCCACTCAGAGAATGCATCTTGCTTTCCTGACTTCCCCATCTGCATTTTCTGTCGTTTTTCTGTAGAATGTGAGCCAATCGAAGCAATAGCCAAGTTTGACTATGTCGGGCGGTCTGCTAGAGAGCTGTCCTTCAAGAAGGGTGCGTCCCTCCTGCTGTATCACCGCGCCTCTGAGGACTGGTGGGAAGGCAGACACAACGGCATTGATGGGCTCGTCCCTCATCAGTACATAGTGGTGCAGGACATGTGAGTAGTCCCACTTTTCAGTGGTCAGTGTAAAGGTTTTTGCCGGCAGGGGAAAAGCTAGGAATTCAGTCTAGGGTCTTATATATGCTAAGTGTTCAGTTGCTGAGCTACAGCCCAATAATCATCATCATCATAATCATCAACAAACTACACTGGGAAGTTTTTCACCTTCCTGGTAACTTTAATTCTAAATGATTAAATAATCACTGTGTATAGCTTATTTGGTAGATTTCTCTCTTGTCCTTGAAAATCTACTCTCAAATTGGCAAAGCTTTAGGAAATGTACTCAAAGAAACCAAGATAGAACCAGTCAGCTGTTAGACTGCTTTGCCTAGCACGCACAAAGCCGTGGATCCCATCTCCAGCACGCACCCACAAGCCAGGCGTGGGAGCGATGCTGTAATCCCAGACCTCAGGATTATACTGCATGCCAGCTGCTGATGGCTTAGAACCAGCAACTGTTCATTTACCAAACTGGAGCAAGAGCTAGTGGGAGACATCTTTTGATGGTGTCTCAGAAGGCTAGCCTCTGCAGAAAGTGACTTTTGACATTAGCGTGGCCTCGGTGATGCTTCTCTTGTGATCGCTGTTTCAACCCCCTCCCACCCTGCCCGAAGCCAAAAGGGAGGCTGTAGGCTGACAGTTGAAGGGAATCATCTCAGTCATCGAGGCTTTTGTCGATGGTCTCAGTTTAACCAATGAGAAAGCACTAAAACTTCCAGCCTGTTTAAAGACGTGAGGAGGAGGTGGCGTAAGTTAAGAAACAGCTTGAAAACAGTGGATGAGTGGAGCCCTGTCTCCTGCGTGTGCTGTTCCACTGTTCATTACCAACTCCAAGTAACTGTTCAGGGAAAAGAGAAATACACTCTATAAAGTGAGTAGACGTACTTAGTGACGTACACAGCTTTAGAAACAAGAAAGTGTGTATGTGGCAGTTGATTAAACATGTGTATCTAAATTACTAAACAGAGAAGCCCATTATCCATAGTGTAAATACTGTATATATGCACACTCACACACGAAGGAGAATGTGAATAAAGTAATCACACACTAGCTCAGAATTGAGTATAATAAGGGGGAATCTTTATTTGGGAGGGGGGAACTCATAGATCACATTCCTCTGCATGAACGGGGAACAGGAACCGAATCCAGAATCCAGGGGAGATAAGAGACAGACATATGAGACAGAGAGAGAGAGAGAGAGAGAGAGAGAGAGAGAGAGAGAGAGAGAGAGAGAGAGAGAGCGAGCAAGCAACCTGGTCCAGCCTCTCAAAGGCCATTAGCTGAAGGAGGTTCCCCAGTGCCTCCCAGCCCTGTTTGTCTAAATAAGGGCATTCCAAACCCAAATATAAAACTATATACAGTTAGAACAGATATTAAATATAAAAAATAGAATTATTACTAGCATAAACAATATTAAGAAACATATGTTAAATGTTTTAATAATTATTTTATCTTAAGGTATCTAAGTCATATTAGAAATGACTTGGCTAAGTCATAAGAGGCAAGTAACTATGACTATCTAGTCTTTCACCCCATCAAAGGCCTGAGAAGGGAGATAATATTACTTGAGTAGGCAGGAAGTGCAATCAAGCAGCTTTTAAAATGTGCAGTAAATAACAGAGACAACTGGCTACCTGGGCATTCAGACACACACACACACACACACACACAGACACACACAGCACACTAGACACAGAAGCAAAGTACTGAAGGCTATTTCCTATGATCCTAACCACAGTTGCCTCTTGGTGTAGTGGTGGGGGGGGGAGGGGTTGCTGTTTTCAGAACGATGAGTTCTGACTGTCCTGGAACTAGCTTTATAGACCAGGTTGGCCTTGAACTTACAGAGATCCACCTGCCTCTGCCTCCCAAGTACTGGGATTACAGGAGTGAGCCACCACACCTGACTGGTATAGTGTGTTATAGATGATTATTGTGTACTCTTTTATATGCCTGAAATTTCCTTGCACCATAATTATATTTAGGGTGAAAACCTACTTTAGGGTGATGAAAGACAGTCAAGTTTAAGAACATGTGCCGCTCTTGCTGCTCTTGCAGAAGACTTGAGTTTAGCTCCCAGCACCCAGGTTTGGTGGCTCACAAACACCCATACCTCAGCTCTAGGAGGTAGGGTGCCCTCTTTTATAGCATCTGCACTTACATGCATATTACTACACACACACACACACAAACACACATAGACACACACATACATACACATAAACACACACACAGATGACAGACACACACATACATACACACAAACACACATACACATACATACACATACATACACATACATACACACACAGATGGACACACACACATACACACACATACACACACACACACACACACACACACAACAAACCTACAAAACAAGGAAAGCGAAACTTAGGAAAGGCTTACATAAATGCCATCCCTTATTCCTGTTCCTACTCATCAAGCCAAAGGCTTTCTCACTTGCTTCCCATTGTTTCAGGGATGATACATTTTCAGACACTCTGAGCCAAAAAGCTGACAGTGAAGCCAGCAGCGGGCCAGTCACTGAAGACAAGTCTTCATCCAAGGACATGAACTCTCCAACTGACCGCCATTCTGACAGCTATTTAGCCAGGTAAGTGACATTTAGTCATCAGCTCCTAACCCCCCTTCTCCAGGGGCTATGAGGAGCAATCATACACTCAACCTTGAAGCATTACCCAGTGTCATAAGATTTTTCTCTTTTCTTTTCTCCTTTGGCGAATGTCTAGGCAAAGAAAAAGAGGAGAGCCACCCCCTCCAGGAAGACGTCCCGGCAGGACCAGTGATGGCCATTGTCCCCTTCATCCCCCACATGCTCTTTCTAACTCCTCAATTGATCTGGGGTCCCCAAACCTAGCCAGTCACCCCAGGGGCCTGTTGCAAAATCGCGGCCTCAATAATGACAGCCCTGAGCGACGGCGACGGCCAGGCCATGGCAGCCTGACCAACATCAGCCGCCATGACTCCCTCAAGAAGATTGATAGCCCTCCTATCAGGAGGTCTACATCATCAGGACAATACACAGGCTTCAATGACCACAAGCCACTGGACCCAGAAACAATTGCTCAGGTAGAGTGCTTTTAACTGGGTGTTGTATTTTAAGTGCTCAGGTATGGTGAAGGCAATATGAAAGATTTAAAATCTGTAAACTATATTTTCATATGGGAATAACCAGAGAAAACAAAGGAAATAGTCTCATTGACTAATGCTTGGCCATGAATCTCCTGATGATCCATTTGCCACTGGAAGATTGATTCTAGGCATATTAGATTCATATTGATTAAGTAGATGTGTCAGAAACAGAGAAGCCAGGACACTCATAAGCATCAGTGGTGAATAGCCAGAAAAATATGGAATGAAGAAGGACCTGCTAATAGAGCCCAATACTTCTAAAGCTTGCAAAACAGATGGTTATAACAGGGAAGAAAACCCAGAAACAAAATAAGTTAGTATAAAAACCAAAGATGACACTTTCAACTTGGCAACTGATAGATTAGTCGATAAATAATGTAATCAATAATGGTTAGCCATTTAAAGACCCAGAATGCTGGGTCCTATGTGCCTCTTGTCTTGCCTTCCCAGCACTGACTCCATAGAGGGGCTCTGTCGTTCATCTCTAATGATCAGAATCGAAAAAGCAGAGGTAAACAGTATGGATGAGTTTGCCCGTTCTACCATTTGAGCCTCTGGTTCAGATACCGTCTTCGTGTCTAGCAACAGAGAAAGTGAACAGATCTGTGCTGGACAGTGATCTCAGCTGTGCCCCAGCTCTCTGAAGCTTTAACACAGTGGATCGAGAGGAGAGTGAATGAGAAGCAAAGAAGAAAATGGATTAGTTTAAAAAAAAAAAAGTCACGGCCGGGCGGTGATGGCGCACGCCCTTAATCCCAGCACTCGGGAGGCAGAGGCAGACGGATCTCTGAGTTCGAGGCCAGTCTGGTCTACAAGAGCTAGTTCCAGGACAGACTCTAGAAACTACAGGGAAACCCTGTCTCGGAAAAAAAAAAAAGAAAAGAAAAGAAAAAAGAAAAAAAAAGTCACTCAGGAATCCTTGTGCCCCATTCCCAAAACATGTCCTAGTGATAAATAATTCTGGGTGGCAGTGTGAGCTATGTGAGTAGTTTAATGCATTTGTAAACAAGTAAATGAATTTGAGGTATAGAGCAGTTTCTCAGCCAAAATCAAAAAGGCTTTGACCTTTGAGTTTTTTCTATTTAGAGGATTATGCAAGGCCCTTTGAGACCTTGTAGAACTAGTTCCATTTGATTGTAGCCAAAAGTCATGATTTGAGAAACCCTGAACGTCACTGCTGTAATAAGGAGGTGAAATGTGATTTGTTTAGAGACAGATTTAGGAAAAGGTTAAAAGGCATAAACTGTTTAACCCTTTGGCTGGAACGCCTTTCATTATAAATTATAAAGATGAAAGTCAACAGATAATCCAGCTTCTATCCGTTCTGTACAGTGCAAATAATTGGTCCTCACAGTTGGATTTTATCCCTCTGTTTCACGGTAAAGTGAGTCATACAAGAAGGCAATTGTCCGAAATGTGAGCATCATGTCACCCTCACAAAATGGCTTCTAGCTCTGTCCTTTGTCCATCTCCAGCCTTCAAAAATTCCCGCGCGACCAACGGAGCATGTCACAGTGACATTCGTACAAAACCGCGCAAGCCCTGTTGTTAGCAAGTCAGTGGGGTCCTTGGGTAGAGGAAGAGTGTGCTGTCTTCAGATGTCATCGTACCATGATTGGCTTTACTCTTGATTGGATACTGTACTTTAATATCATGTCCTTGCTTGTTCATGTAGCAAATGTTTATTGAGCATTGGCTATGCCAGGATCTGTGAAAGGCTTTCTTTGTTTTCTTTCTTTGTTTTTTGTTTTGGTTTGGTTTTTTTAAGACAAGGTTTCTCTGTAGCTTTAGAGCCTGTCCTGGGACTTGCTCTTGTAGACCAGGCTGGTCTCGAACTCACAGAGATCCGCCTGCCTCTGCCTCCCGAGTGCTGGGATTAAAGGCGTGCACCACTATCGCCCGGCGAACGAAAATCTCTGAAACTGTGAACCTAAATAAGTATTTTTCCCTCTGAAAAGTGACCAGGGCACCTAGCTTGTGGCACTTAGAGGGACAAACAGCTTGACTTCAAGACGGAGGATGGGAATCCATGTGCATCTAGAGTTGTATTGAAAGTGTACATCTCTTTCCCAATATACGTGAGCACAGATTTTTCTAACTGTAATTGCAGGGGTTCATTGGAACCCCCAAGGGCCTTCAAGATCCACCCCCCCCCCCGCGTCCCATTGTGGGGACACTTCTCAGTGGCTGCTGAGGTACCGCAGGAGGTCTTGAACATTTGTCTTTGCTGCAGCAACACTGGGGTGTTTTCAACCCCATGCTCCCCCCCCCCAAAACCATTTCAGCTGACCTCCTTCCTGTTTACCCGTGGGGACCCCTGAAGCTTTGTAGTCGTTTTGATTCTTCTCTCTTAACGGTAAGCCCTCAGCTGAGTCTCTTTAACTTTGAAAATGATGTGCACAGGTGTGGGTTTGTGCACGTGAGTGCAGGGGTCTGTGGGGGCCAGAGCAGGGGGCAGATCCCGGATGCCCTGGAGCTGGAGTTGCAGGCATGGTGAGTCCCCTGACATGGGTGCTGGACTCTGAACTCGGGTCCTCTCCGAGAGTAAGTCACACATGGCCTTCACCACTGAGCCGTCTCCCCAGCGCCAGCTCCTGAGTTTTTATTCATTCAACTTTCTTAGAAATCTTGTCTTCTATCTGGTCTCTTGCTTTCTGTTTCTTTGAATTTGGTAATGTAAGTGACAAATATAAGGAAATCAGTATTTTTTTTAAAAATGTATTCAGTTTTAATTTTTTTCTTTAGCAATATAATGGCTTTACATATTTTTAGAATGCAGTATAATAATTTGGCATATATACATATAGCTATCAAATCAGTGTTACAGCTCCCTTAGATATTTCCCCTTTGTAAGCCGTGTAAACTAATTATAAGTTATAGTTGCCCTGCTGTGCTGTAGAGCACTAGAGCTACTTCGTATGAATGTTAGTTAATAACTATGCAAAAAGACTGAAAGGTTTTCATACCCACATGTAGGCTTTCCATCAATTCAGCGGTTAAAAGTGGGCATTGGCATAGCAGTGCCGATTCCATTAACTTCCATACTCTGCGAAAGATGCTCCTCCTGTGGCTGTGATTCTTCTCAAGGATGGGCAGCCCTTTGTTGCAGTCGAAGGGCGATTCACATAATGATAGCCCTAGGGTATTTTGCCACCATGCAAAAAGGATTTCATGTTTCTATATTGTCAGCCTAAATGACAACCAGAGACGTTCTTCAGAGAATGAAGGTGTTCATTTGGGAATGGCAGGGACATCGCTTGGGAATGTGTTGCTGTCATAGACTGGGGGCATATTCGAAGAAGTGGAGACACAGAAGCATTCTAAAGCTGGAGGAGGTCTACACTATTTTGAAAGAGTAGTCCTTGGCTAGAAGGACTAATAAAGGACAAGACTGGCATCCATCCAAGGCTGGAGGACAGACAGTTGCTAGGCAGATGTCCAGGCTGGAGCGATGTCCTTGCAGAAGTATTTTCCGTGTTAAGAGTGCAGTGGCCTTTGTCAAGGTTATAGGTCTGGCAGGGCTTCTGAGCGGAGTTCTTCTTTCTCTTCTTCAATCGGGCACACATGCATATACGTATTTAAGCATGACAAGTGTACTCCGTTTTGATCCTCAAACTTTTCATAATATGAGAAAGATGACAAAATAGGAAAGCAGGGTTACCTGTCACTCATCCCTGCCCTCCCACACAGCAAAGAGAGGAAACCGTGATAAAGAATAGCCAGCCCTAATCTATCCATCTGGAATGACCAGGAAAGTGTACTGATGCACTTACTCCTCAGGGGAGTGGCAGGAACTCTGTAGATTTTTAAGTCTAAAGCCAAGACAGTGTTACAGGAGGGAAGGTGAGGTTCACTGCCTCTCCAGCTCCATAATGAGAAGCAGCCTGGGGAGGAAAGAGTTAATCTTACGTTACAGCTTATAGTCCAACATCCTGGGAAGTCCGGGTAAGAGCTCAAGGGGCAGGACCCCAGCACAGCGGCCCTGGCAGGAGAGTGCAGTTCACTGGCTCGCTGCACCTGCCTAGGGGTGTCCACCCACCCTCCTGGGCAGGCCTCTCCTTCATCAATTACTGTTGAAGGCAATGCAGCGCGAGCTTTTCCCACAGGCCAGGCCAGTGGAGGTGTTTTCTCAACTGCGGTTCCCTCTTCCACAATTACTCTAGCCTGGGTCAAGTTGATAAAAACTAGCCAGCGCATCCTATCTCCCCTGGCAACGGGTTCAGAGCCGAGATGGACTTCTCATGAGAGAAAGGAAGTTGATGTGAGTAGCATTAGTCCTGCAGATGATGGCCTGGGAGAGTCGCATGGTCCTCACGGCCTCCAGCATGGTAGGGAAAATCGCCCAGCATTCACAGAGTTGCACCCGCACAAAATAGTCGTTGTGATGGCATCGTCATGAGGACCAGCTCCAGTTTTGAACTGGACCCTCCTGCTAGAGTTTTCTCAAACGCCCTGTGACCTCACAGTTGCTCTCTTTCTGCGTCTCTACTACTGTCTTCCATGTTCACCCAACTGGCTGCAGCACCCTACCCCTGGCTGCTCAGAGCCGAGGACCAGTAGACAGCTAGGCAACAGCCTGACGTCCTCATTAGTCCGCCCCACACGTAGCATATAGGACACATCCATATGCCACACTGGTCTATAGACCACCAGGCACTCTTCTGCTTCCCAGCCCCTGCGAGAACCATGCCCAATAACCAGGTGTCAGGCAGACAGCTTCAGCCACAGTGTCTGTATATGCCTAGGTAGTGCCCGCCCCCTGCGAAACGGTCATATCAGTGTAATCATAGATACCTGCATCCTGGACCAATGATGCTATCATGGACATCTCTGACAAGGATGATAGATGGTGTACACAGTAGTCACGCTACTGAGTCCATCTAGAATCCAGGGTAACAATATCCAACAACAGGTATTAGGCCTCTCTGAAGTGAATAAATAACCTATAAAATTCGGAAATGTAAATATTGCAATAGCTGTAGAAATATCAACAAAGAAACCAACAAAATATGAAGAAAATAGGTTTTCTCACAGTAACACTGGTTAGCAGACCCCAAAGAAAAGGAAATTTACAGCCTTGAAAACAAGCTCAAAATAATGTTAGAATTAAGTGAGAACAAGACAAAGAATTCAGAAAACACAGCCTTTCATGACCTAACTGATAAATGTCAACAAAGAGATAGAAATCCTGAGACAAAACCCAAACAAAAATCTTATACCTCAAGAATTTAGTAAGTGGAAGGCCAGCCTTGTCTATAAGAACTAGTTCCAGGACAGTTAGGACTGTTATACAGAGAAACCCTGTCATGAAAAAAAAATAAAAAACAAACAAAAATAGTAAATTAATAGGTTTTCTGCCTCCCCATAATAAGTTTCTAAGCCAATGATACAGTAAGACAGATCAAGCCAAACTGAAGAAGTATATATAACAACAGGTTTATTGGAGCAACTCCCCATGGGTTCTCTGGTCCCAGAGATTGGAGCAAGAAGCGTTGCTCCCCAAATGAAAGTAGGGAGATTTTATGGGTTGTTTGCAAGGGATGATTATGGTCCACCACAAGCTGGGTGTGTGCCCAAGTAAGGTAAAAATTGAGTGTTTAAGCAGGGAATTGGGTGACTGGCAACTTCATGGGAAGCAGCTACTGCTATGAATTGGGTTTGGGAACTGGGCCTTTTTGTGCCTTTCCTTTGTCCAGAGACTCTGAGTGGGTAGGGTCTGGAGAGAGAGAGAGAGAGAGAGAGAGAGAGAGAGAGAGAGAGAGAGAGAGAGAGAGAGAGAGAGAGAGAGAGAGAGAGAGAGAGAGAGAGAGAGACTAGAATGGGGCTTTCAGAATCATCCAGGGGCAAGCTGGAGGTTCCTGATAGTGGGGTCATTTTCTTCCAAACCACCACAAATATTTACTATTAAAATTTAAACATCATTAATTTTGGAAAATAATTTGAATGCTCCCAACACAAAGAAGCAATAAGCATATGAGGCAATGGATATACATCATAACCTAGACTGGTCACTACACACATGTGTGTGTGATGTGTATATAAACATAGTCTAGACTTGTCACTACATGTGTGTGTGTGTGTGTCTGTGTGATGTGTATATAAACATCACACAGATCACACAGAACTCCCTAAATATGTGCGCATTTCTGGCTAAATTATTTTATATTTTAATAATTCTGGTTATTATAAACAGGGTTTTTACTTTTACATATATCTCAAGAGGGTCTGGGGAAGAGGGCTCATTTGGTGAAGTTCTTGATGCACAACCAAAGGAAGGATGTTCCATTCTCGGAACCAACTTTAAAACTCAGAGTGCGTTGGTGTACACTCATAAACCGGCCCTGAGGAGGAAGAGACGAGCAGATCCCTGAGTCTGCTGGACAGGCAGTGAGTTCCAGCACAGTGAGGCAAGAAAAATGGATAGCACCTGATGACAGACACGTGAAGTTGACCTCAGGCCTGCATATGTACAGATGTGCACATGCACCTGCCCCCACATGAACACACACACACACACACAAGATGGAATAGAATTCTGATCAATACTGCACGAGTTATAAGAGACCTTAGTAGGTTGCCTGCTACCTCAGAATGACAATTGCCTGATCTATGGCTCCATGTGCATTGCTTCTAAGTATCATTTAGAATCAAACCAAACGCGCAAGGTGATGGTGCATACACTCTATGGACAGACTATAAAGTTCAAATATGCGTGTTCTTTACTGGTCTGTTCACTTTGTTCCTATAATTACGAGCCTATCTTTTCCTCTATGGTTTTTGTCGATAGGATATCGAAGAGACCATGAACACTGCTTTGAACGAACTCCGTGAGCTAGAAAGACAGAGCACGGTGAAGCATGCCCCCGATGTCGTGCTGGACACCTTGGAGCAAGTGAAAAACTCGCCCACCCCTGCAACTTCCATGGAATCTCTAAGCCCCCTGCACAACGTCGCCCTCAGGAGCTCAGAGCCTCAGATTCGCCGGAGCACGAGCTCGTCCAGTGATACGATGAGTACTTTCAAGCCGATGGTGGCGCCCAGGATGGGCGTGCAGCTGAAGCCCCCAGCCCTTAGGCCAAAGCCTGCTGTTCTTCCAAAAACAAACCCTACTGTAGGGCCCGCCGCACCTTCCCAGGGTCCCACAGACAAGTCTTGCACGATGTAGAAACCAAGGTCCTGAGGGGAGGGAGTCTGAAGATGAAGATGGATTAGTGACAGTCGTCTGTGACGTTCCTCAGTCTTGCGCCTATAACTGGAGATCTTTTGACTTTTCTATGTCGTCGAATGTAATGGTGTCGGGGACTAGCTACATTAACATGGGCATTTGTATTTTGTAACCTTTTTTAATAACTGGACAGATGTCATTTTAAAGACAATAGAAACTTTTAGACTTACTTGAAAATCCAATGCTGCAGCCCTTGTCACGAAGGCGACACCTTGCCCCCTGCGGTATATGGCTTTGGATTAGTGTGGCCCAGGTGAGTGGCCTGCGAGAAAGAGAACCCGAGTTCCATGTCTTACTGGAGTTATCACCTGCCATGGTCTGTGACCCGTGCAGGAAGAGCCATTGTCTACACACCAACACCGAGCGTCCAGAGTGGGGTCCAGCACCTGTTAAAAGTCACAGAGGGGGCTTTAGTGAGACTTACAGTCAATGGCTTGCAGGGGCTCCATGATGGCCCCTTCCATAAATGTCATTTCCCTGGATCTGGGTTAAGAACTCAATGGAAGAAGGTAGGAAAACCTCAGCTATTGCTTGAACTGAACCTGGAAAGGCAGAGGAGACAGTGTCTCCAGAGCTGTTGGCATTGCTCCCTCCGAGAACACGATCAGGCCCTGGGGATGTCCAAGTCCACCACCTCCATTTTGCAAAGGACTAGAGCAGTTGAATGTTGAGGACTTTCCGGTTACAGCACAAACTCCTATGAAGTTGTTCAATAACTGCCTGAGAAATATCTCTCCCTTCCTTCAAACCCCATGCTCTCCTTTATGGCAATGGAGACAAACAGACAGAAAATCGATTCACCGATGCTGTGACCTAATTACCTTGCCTCCTTTAGGCCACAAAGGCCCCATGGTCCTAAATCCTGAACCCTCAGCTCTGATGCCCACATCTCTTTGAGCCAAGCCAGATCTGGCTACGGTACTGAGTGAGAGCCCTGCCGGGCCACCATGGGAAGATGACCCTGTGGTGCCGGGGTGGCTTCTTCCCAGTTTTGTACCTCAGAACCATGACTTCTGTTCTTGTCCTTTTCGTGTTTGGTTTGTTGTTTTGGATTCTGCCTGTGACTTCTACAGAACTCATCTAGTCAAATGGACTCAGTAAGGAACTTCTTTCCTGGCATTTTTAGCTCATAGCCATTTTTCTTTATCATATATTTACTATATTTTCCCTCTAGCTTAAAAAAAAGTGGCAGATTGTGTGTTTGTTTAATACTGGGATTGAACCGGAGGCCTCTTGCATGCTAAGCACACACTTTGCCACTGAGTTATATCCAGCCCCCCACGCCCATATCGTTCTGAACACGATTGTTTTTATTAAGGTACGGATCGCCCATCTAGCCACAGCCGCTGACGTCTGCCTTAGCACGCACTTCCTGATGGAGCAAGCAGATGGCTCAGAACAAACCCCTTTGGACACACCATTAATCACCTTTTAGGTTTAATCTCAGACTGGCATGCCCACCTCGCGGTGGCACGGTGTTGGCAATAATTCACACGGGAAGCAAGTAAGATCTGTATGAAAATCAAGATCGTGAGTGACCGCTGTCTCAGTTTACCGACCTAATCATTCCTTTGCAGAAAAACAACATGCATGAAATATCCCCTTTCCAAGTCACTCTCCCCGCTTCACAACCACCCCCAGGTACTTCCAGGGATAGTAAGGTTTTAAACTTCAAAATTGCCAGCGGTGGTGGTGGCACATGCCTTTCATCCCAGTACTTGGAAGGCAGAGGCAGGCAGATCTCTGAGTTCAAAGCCAGCCAGGTCTACAGGGTGAATTCCAGGACAGCCAGGACTACACACACAGAGAAAAATAACTCATAATTTTCAGAGCCATTCTTTTTGGCCATTTTGAAAAAGAAACTGTAGAGACCCAGCCAGGATTGAGGTTTGCTGGACACTGAGCCTTTTAAACATCCCACCTCTGGTTTCCTTGGGAGTTCATCGTCTCCTCAATGAACCCGCCATTTACTAGAAATCAATATCAATTCTTAAAACCATGTTTCTTCTGTGATGGAAGATGCTAACAGAAGGCATACGAAGCTAGCAGCTTTAGGCTTTATTTGTAAATACTTTCTCAAACTTGAATTTTAGCTTTTCCCATCTTCCTCCTCCAAACAGCTCTCTGGCAATCCTCCCCACCTACCCCACCCCTGCTGCAACCCCACTGCTGCCTCCTGTGCATCAATCTATGCCTTTCTGTCCCCTTAGGTCAGGCCTTTGCTGCCTTGAAAGAGAAAGGACATGCTTTTGTAAGTCCCTTGGGATCTCAGGCCTGGGCCTCCAGGGAATGGCTCCTAGCTCCCTCCCATCCTTCACTCACCTTTTCCTCCCTCTTCTCTCCTGTAGTCCCGGTGACGGTTCCAGACGTCCCCAGAGAAGCAGTCGCCTTTCCTTCCTTTGCCTAGTGATAGACCAACAGTTTTACACCTTCACATCTGGCGTGGGCACCCCTGGAGCCGTGCACGGAATAGTTTTAAGATAAGATGTCCCCTGCACGGAGGATCCTAAGCAGTCACTAGAGCTCACTAAAAGCTGCAGCAGCTGAGACGAGTCACCCTGTCAGCGTTCAAGGTGGAGCACACAGAGGAAAGGGACAAGGAAAGGAAGGAAATGCATGGACCCCGAGGTCCTCCGTCCTTTCCCAGATCTTAGTGTTCATATGCAGTTCAGGGAGGGGGTCGTTTGATGAGCAGATTGTAGTCCACAACACTACCTGACTCCACGTACACAAACTAGCCACAGTTGTTAGGACTGTGTGCTTTGCCCCATCCATAGAGCCCTGGTGCCCATTTGCAAAGCCTTTTGGTGTGAGTTGGGGTTGGAGGGATGGATTGTTAGGAACTGACTGAGTGCACATTTTTTAAAGAGTGTCACAATAAAATGTCAGACTGTTGAGGACACTCTGGAGCTCAAGTTCTTGCTGCAGGTCAACATCATTGTCCAACAGTCTTACTTGTGTTCACAAAACATAAGCTAACTGTGGTGCCCCGGAGACATGCATGGAATACTTCATAGTGAGGTCCCACCTGTTCTGCTACCGTAGTCACGAGTGGATAAAGAACTCCCAAGGGTCAGATGGTCTCTGAGTTTTCTGTATACATTTGCCATTCCCAAAGAGGCTTTTTTAATTTAATTAAGAAGGGGAAAAGAGAGTTGGGTTGTTGGTGGTGGTGGTCTCAGCATTTAGGAATGGCTCAGCCTCTGATATCTACAAACTGAAGGAACCATGATCCGACATCTGAAATCCAACAGTAAAGAGACTGTCCGTGCATTGAGAGCTCAGATTTGGGTTGATCCTTATTCCTGACCACAGCAGCAAAGACCACAAATGCAGGAAATGCATTTGGGATGCCATCTCCACTATCTGCCACTGAGACCCCGGGACACAGAGAGCCCAGAGCTGAGAGCTCTACCCATGTACAAATAGAACCCTCCTATTTCAGACCTCCCCCGCCCCGAGCTGAAAGCCCCCCTCAAGCTCCAGCTGGGCTGGAGTACAAGGCTTGCATTGGGATGACTTCAGCACAGATAGTAAAGCCAGAGACTAAGCCTAGCTTCCGCTCATCCTACTATATTTAAAAAAAGAAAATGTCTCAGTGGTATAATCAAAATGGGTACCTGTATCTTTAAATTATATAGGGAATTTTGTATGTTTAAATAATTGTACTGGGTTCCATAATGCTTACCTTAGAAACTAGTGAACGAAAACTCTATAAACTGCGCATCTGTGAATGCCCCTTCTGAGCGCGCTCATCTAAGTTCGTGTGTAGTGTGATGGTTGCTGTAGATACTTAACGTGTAGTAGGTGGCCCTGTTAACAGGAGACTGCTCTTCCCCTGCGTTCTTACTGGTGACTCCTGCCCACGTAATTGAGATCAGTATTGTCCTCGCCTGTCTGTTTGGTCAGTTGCAGTACTGGTTGCTTCCTGCTTGTGACAGTGACCTACCCGTGTCAATGTACATCCGCAGTATGTACATGTGAAAGTGCCTTCCTATCTTAGAGGAGCTTAGCCTTGCTCTTGTACTGTCGCCCACGGTGTCCCGCCCCCACCGGAGTGTTCTCCGGCTCCTTCCACTTGCTCCCGCCTCTCCACCAGCCCCACTTCCGTTTCCTCCTGCGCCTCAGTGCTCAGCCGTGTGCGTCTTGCATCCGTGTGGATTATCAGACTGTCTCGTTACCCTCATAGACGTGACCGTGCCTTTCTCGCCCCTCAGTGACTCCCTGCCACCCATCCCATGCGTCCCACTGTGTCCCACTCTCACTGCTACCTGCCATCCCGTCCCTAGCTCTATACTGACTCTCCAGAGCATCCCCTTCTCTCCGAGGTGAAGAGAAGAGGGTGCTTTTTACAGTCCTGGAAGAAAAGAAAATGTTTTGTTAATCTGTCGTGACAACGCACTTTTCTGTATAGTACTGTACTTTTTGGCATGTACCATTACAGGCTTCAGTATACAGTCGGGTTTGTTCTTCGAGGTGTAGCTTTATAATAAATATGATAGTGCTGGCCACCTTTTGTCTGCTTGCGATTTGCTGTGATTCTGAAGAGTCTGTATGACAATACGGTGGCCCGGAGAGGGACCTTGGCGGGCCAAGGGGCCACACGGATGGGTAGGAGAAGTGGGGGGAGAAGTACAGAGAGAGGAAGAGGAAGAAGAGAGAGAAGCAGGCAGAGTTCCGCCTTTTAAAGGTGCAGGGTACTGCCCGCCCTGCATGGGGGTGATGCACTCTGTGGGATCCAGGGTACTGTCTGCCCTGCACGGGGGTGATGCACTCTATGGGGTCCAGGGTACTGCCTGCTTTGCACGGGGGTGATGCACTCTGTGGGGTCCAGGGTACTGCCTGCCCTGCACGGGGGTGATGCACTCTATGGGGTCCAGGGTACTGCCTGCTTTGCACGGGGGTGATGCACTCTGTGGGGTCCAGGGTACTGTCTGCCCTGCACGGGGGTGATGCACTCTATGGGGTCCAGGGTAC
This sequence comes from Arvicola amphibius, assembly GCF_903992535.2. NCBI lineage: Eukaryota > Metazoa > Chordata > Mammalia > Rodentia > Cricetidae > Arvicola > Arvicola amphibius. The sequence continues at coordinate 38,078,678 of NC_052063.2, forward strand.
TGTCTGCCCTGCACAGGGGTGATGCACTCTATGGGGTCCAGGGTACTGCCCGCTTTGCACGGGGGTGATGCACTCTGTGGGGTCCAGGGTACTGCCCGCCCTGCACGGGGGTGATGCACTCTGTGGGGTCCAGGGTACTGCCCGCCCTGCACGGGGGTGATGCACTCTGTGGGGTCCAGGGTACTACCCGCCCTGCAAGGGGGTGATGCACTCTGTGGGGTCCTCAAGGCACAGGGACAGGGTACCTGGGTGCTTACAGTACGTTCCTTTTCTCTTTTTCACTCTGTTCCCCAGAGATGTATTTAACGGGTTGCATTGAAAATGGGAAACTTCAGCCTTTTTCTGTTTTTTGAAACAGGTTCGCACATGCAACCCTGGCTGTTCCTGGAACTTACTATGTAGACCAGGCTGGCTTCAATTCCCAGAGAGCTATCTCCCTCTGCCAAGATTAAAGGCAAGCACCACCCATGCCTGGCTCTCTTAAAAAGGTTTCTGCTTCATTTTCATTTTTGGTCATGCATTTGAAAGCAAGGTTTCCTATACACAGCCTTATCCGAGAAGCTGCGGTTTTTCAAAGTCAATGGCTTGGGGACACCTGTGCAGGGGAAAAACAGGCATTGAGTCCAGTCCTCACAAATTCCTTCCCACTGCAAATCCTGTCAAGCTAATATTAATTTCATTTTATTATACCGAAGTAGAATTTTCATTACTGACTGTTTAGATTTGCCCATGTATCGACACTTTAATATCAAGCATAAAAGCTAACTCTTCAGTTCAAACTGAACCAGTCATATATCAGATTTAAAACTGTTAAGCCTGCTTTTAAAATAACATCAGCGAGGTGGTGGTGGTGCACGCCTTTAATCCCAGCACTCAGGAGGCAGAGGCATGCAGATCTCTGTGAGTTCGAGCCCAGCCCAGCCTAGCCTACAGAGGGAGTTCTAGGATGGCTAGCCAGAGCTACACTGAGAAACCCTGTCTCAGAAAACAAACAGATATAATTAAAATTAATTTTTGATTGAAGTATGAAGTATGTACAGAAAAAAGTATAAAATATATACAGAAAAAAAGGTACCAATCATTAGTGTAATGGTTTTTACAAAGAAACACTCACTATGGCTGAGGGGGTATGTAGTTTGGTGGTAAAGCTTGCACTTAGCATGCAAAAGCATTCAAACCCAACCACCAAAAAAGTGAAAGTGTTTACCACCCAGACCAATAAATAGCACCCTCACCAGGTACCCCGAGGGCTGAGGAATCACGCCATAGCCCATTCAGCCAGTGTGACTGCCTACATGTGGGCTCCTGCGGTTCTCGTATCTGGTTCTTTTTGTTGAATCTTATGCTGGGAGCTGGAGAATCAGCTCCGTGGTGGATCTACCAACAAGTACAAGCCTGTGTCCAGTTTCCATGTCAGGAAAAACATCCGAGAATCAAACTATAAATTCTTCCATTTTTATTGCTACACAGAATTCTATCACGGGCGGGTTTCCTAATTGAACTTTGGCTTTATATGCAAAAGTCACTAAACCTAGAGAGATTTATGAAAAATAGACAACCCTACCAGTTAGAATTGTTTCCCAGACCCTGATGGGAGGGTGTTTAAACTTGTCAGATGGCCCACGCAAAGCTGAGTTTCTTCCCATCTGAAGACTTGCCCTAGACGTCATTGAAACTAGTGTGGGATTCGCCTCCTGGTGCTGCTGCTGGGTGCTTTTCTTCAGTACCCACTTTTCTCGCAGAAAGTTAGACTCACAGGCTACTCACCAGAAACGAATGTCCAAACGAGGCTGGAAGATTGTTCCAGAAAAATCACCCTGTTCTGCATCATTGCCTCAGGCTGCCTCAACTGGCTACACTTACCCATTTCTGCCTCCCTCACTTTGGCATCGGTACCCCCGTCACCCACAGTGTGCCTGAACCCAACAAGATTATATTTAAAGTAGCTGGGATCCCTAAGAAGGAAGTTTCCCCAGGTTTTATTTGGGAGTGTTAAAAATACCCCCAAAAGCCTGAGACTATTTGGCAAATTCTATTCCAAGGGTCGTCTATCTCCATTTGTTCATTTGGTTTTAGGTTTCGTTATGTTGGCTTTTTAAGACAGGGTCTTGCTATGTAGCATGAGCTGGCCTTAAGCTTGTGATCGTGCCTCACTCAGCCTTCCACCTACTGGGGCTAAAGATGTGACCCACCACACCTGGCTCTTCGATCCCTTCTTGGATTTCAGAGGAAAACTTTGGGAACTAAGCACCATGAAGTTCAGTTCCTCTGTAGTCTTTCTTTAAATAGCAGACAGAAAGCCTGCTTTTTTTTTCATTCCTTGTATTTTTTTATTTATTAAAAATTTCCACCTCCTCCCATTTCCCTCCCACTCTCCCAACTCCTCCTCCCCCACCTTCTCCAGTCCTAAGAGAAGTCAGGGTGCCCTGCCCTGTGGGAAGTCCAAGGCCCTCCCCACTCCATTCAGGTCTAGGAAGGTGTGCATCCAAACAGACTAGGCTCCCAAAAAGCCAGTACATGCAGTGGAATCAAAACCCAGTGCCATTATCATTGGCTTGTCAGCCACATTCAGAGAGACAGTTTAATCACATGCTCGTTCAGACCCAGTCCTGCTGGCCTTGGTGAGCTCCCGTTAGATCAGTCCCACCAGCTCAGTGGGTGGATGCACCCCTCACGGTCCTGACTTCCTTGCTCATATTCTCCCTCCTTCTGCTCTTCATCTGGACCTTGGGAGCTCAGTCCAGTGCTCCAGTGTGGGTCCCTGTCTCTATCTCTATGCATCGCTGGATGAAGGTCCTATGGTGATATTCAAGATATTCATTAGTATGGCTATGGGAGAAGGCCAGTTCAGGCACCGTCTCCTCTGCTGTCCAAGGACCTAGCTGGGGAAATCCCCTTGGACACCTGGGAACCTCTCTAGAGCCAAGTCTCTTGCCAAACCTAAAATGGCTCCCTTAATTAAGATATCTTCTTCCCTGCTCCCATATCCACTCTTCCTCCATCTCAAGCATCCCACTCACCCAAGCTCTCCCCAGTCCTCCCCTTCTCCCTTCTCTTTCCCCCTCTCCCCTTCCCCTCACCCCACCCCGACCCTCATTTCCGTGCTCCCAACTTTTGCCAGGCGATCTTGTCTACTTCCAATTTCCAGGAGGATATATGTTTTTCTTTGGGTTCACCTTATTATTTAGCTTCTCTAGGATCAGGAACTATAGGCTCAATGTTCTTTGTTTATGGCTAGAATCCACTAATGAGTGAGTACATACCATATTCATCTTTTTGGGTCTGGGTTATCTCACTCAGCAAAGTGAAAATAGATCCATATCTATCACCATGCACAAAACTCAAGTCCAAATGGATTAAAGACCTCAATATAAATCTGACCACACTGAACCTGATAGAAGAGAAAGTGGGAAATAATCTGCAACACATGGGTATAGGAGACGACTTCCTACGTATAACCCCAGTAGCACAGACAATAAGAACAACAATGAATAAATGGGACCTCCTGAAACTGAGAAGCTTCTATAAAGCAAAGGACACTGTCATTAAGACAAAAAGGCAACCTACTGAATGGGAGATCTTCACCAACCCCGCATCAGACAAAGGTCTGATCTTCAAAATATATTAAGAACTCAGAAACTAGACATTAAAATTCTGAATAACCCAATTTAAAAATGGGGTACTGAACTGAACAGAGAATTCTCATCAGAAGTTCAAATGGCCAAAAGATACTTAAGGTCATGTTCAACTTCCTTAGCAATCAGGGAAATGCAAATCAAAACAACTTTGAGATACCATCTTACACCTGTCAGAATGGCTAAAATCAAAAACACCAATGATAACCTATGCTGGAGAGGATGTGGAGGAAGGGGAACACTCATCCATTGCTGGTGGGAATGCAAAATTGTACAACTACTTTGGAAATCAGTGTGGCAGTTTCTCAGGAAACTGGGAGTCAACCTACCTCAGGATCCAGCAATACCACTCTTGGGAATATACCCAAGAGATGCCCTATCATACTACAAAAGCATTTGTTCAACTATGTTCATAGCAGCACTATTTGTAATAGCCAGAACCTGGAAACAATCTAGATGCCCCTCAATGGAAGAATGGATAAAGAAGGTGTGGCACATATACACTTTAGAGTTCTACTCAGCGGTAAAAAACAATGACATCTTGAATTTTGCATGCAAATGGATGAAGGCCTTCTTTTACAGTAGAAAACCAGGTATTCTGTGACTGTCAATGCCTGTTCTCCAGGAAGGACTGAACCTGGAGTGAGTGTGTGTGTGTAAGAATATGGGAGGAGGTGAGAGACCATACCCCCTAGAGTATGCCTTGTTTATTGTAGATACCTTGTTCAACATAAATTCTCTGATCTTTTTTTTTTCTTCCTGATAGAAGGTCCTAAATGTCCCCGCCCATCTCATGCTGAGATTACAGGCATGCACCACCACCACCTCTGGTTCACTTAGTGCGAGGCATCTAATGCAGGACTCTCTGCATGCTACACAAGGGCTCTACTGAGTGAACTCCATCCTCGCCCCTCCCCCTCCCATCACCCTTAAAGTCCACAGCCAGGCATGCACATCCCTTTCTTACTTGCCTTGATGTACTAATTCTTGCCTGAGTCTTGCTGTTGTTCAGGCTGAATACCAGGAAACAGGGATTTTCCTCGGGCATCTTCAGCTCGACAGACCCCCCCCCAAACTATTTTCCTTCATTACAAGCATACCCTCCCCTTTTACCCAAGCTCTGTGCTTCTCATTTACCTCAACTATCATGGTGGCCCAGATAGACTTCTTGCACCCATCAGCCCTCCTTTGGATCAGTTGCCTCTCTGGAGCCTTGAGTACCAGCCTCAGTACCCCTCCAAATAGGATGTCTATGGCAGGCAAGGATCTGAGGGCAAAAAAGTTAACTCAGGTGCATTACTGCTACATGTGCTTTCTTCCTTTTTTCATGAAGAAGCAAAGAGGAGGGGGGGGGGAGAAGAAGTAGAATAAGGGGTGTTCTGCATGAGGTTTCTAGGTTGTTTTTTTTTTTTTTTTTTTTTTTTTGGTTTTTCGAGACAGGGTTTCTCTGTGGCTTTGGAGCCTGTCCTGGAACTAGCTCTTGTAGACCAGGCTGGCCTCGAACTCACAGAGATCCGCCTGCCTCTGCCTCCCGAGTGCTGGGATTAAAGGCGTGCGCCACCACCGCCCGGCGAGGTTTCTAGTTTTTACAGACATAGCTGGAAAATTCCATAGCTGGTAAGGACAATGATAATATGCATATCAAAATCACAAAAAGGGAAGGTAGAACCTGACAAAGCTGTGCTCCAGAACAGGTGACACCACCAGCAAAGACCCAGCATCCAAGGGGAAACACCTGACATTCCAAACCATTAGATAAAGTCACCAAACGTCCCTGAATCCTGGATTCCCCCATTCTCCTCTTCCAGTCTCTTTTGTGATAACCAGCTTTGGGGACACCCAGATTTGTTTGTTAGCGAAGGTGGGGCACGCTACACTCAGTGAATTTTCCAAAAGACAAGTGTTCCCGCAGCTCTGCAAAATGGATTTCTCCATGTGGACATGGACTTACACACTTCCCGTGGATCTGCCCATTGGTCTGTCATCTGCACATATACTCCACAGTCTGGTGGGCTTCAACATCTCCGTGTCTTTTGTTGAGTAAGTGCAGCAAGTGATATCTCCCTGGGCAACACATAATTTTTTTAAAATTCATAGCCAATATATATTGATGGCAAGCTGAGAACTAGTTTGGCCACCTTGCAGGTGAACTGTATATGATTTTAAGATATCTCATCTACAGTGAAACAGAAGAGTAATATAAAAATCTGTAGTAGTTAGTATGACGTGACATGGTTGAGTGTGTCTAAAAGCTGTAGGTTTGAGGTGGAAAAGGAGAGGAGTCTTAGTTTAAAATGTTAGTTTTATCTATCAACCTTTGATTAATAGACTGTGTATTGATGAAGTATTGTTAGATAGAGTTTACCTCGTTAGTGGTGTACATCTGTAGGACCAAGGCCACAGGTGAAGTAGACCTGATTTAAGTTTGTAATCAAGGCAATAACAAGCCATTTTAGCTATGAGAGGGCAGTATCTTCATAGAAGAACAATTGTCAGAAATACATAAGGAGATTGTCTGGTAACATATACATTACAGGATTATGGGCAGACTCTATACAATGAATCATTTTTTAAAATTTAGTCCAGTCCTTTGGGCTATAGTTCAACATGGCAGAAAGATGATGCAGGGGGTGGAAGTCTCTCATGGTTGCTTTCTGCGAAGGGGCGAAGTTGGAGGTTCTGTCTTGAAGGCTGGAACACTGGAACACGGTAGAAGAGCAGGCTGTCTCAGGCTCCCTGAGACTTGCAGGCAGGCAGCTTTGCAGCCGTCTGTTTCTGGAGGATGCAATAGGACCTCCTGGGATGAGAACTGGGGGGCAAAGCTGGAGAGCAGGGCGGAGCTGCTGCACGGCAGCCTTGGCCAGAGGAAGAGCAATCTGCAGCACTTTAAATGATTATAAATCTGGCGGAATAAATACATGCTAATGGAAGAGCATGAAGTTAAGGAATCTTAGAGAGGAAACTTTATCTCTTAGGTACACATTTGGAATTTTTCAGGTGTGCAGTTTTGGCAGATGAGAGGAAGGCGTTTTAGGCCAGGGAGAGAGGGAAAATTTCCCTCCCCTGTAACCAGGAGCAGGAATAGCCTCATCCGTAAAGAGAGAAAGGCAGATTTTCAATGTAGCATTAGGAAGAAAAGCTGTAGGAATACTCTGTGACATACTGAGAAATCATCATTTGAGGTTTTTAAAGCAGTTGAAATAAGTCTATCCATGCAGGTCTGCAAAACGGGTCGCTCCATGTGGACGTGGACGTATACACTTCCTGTGGATCTGCCTCTTGGTCTCTTGGCTGTGCACTCACTGTAGAGCCTTGTGGGCTCCAACAGTGCATCCACTGTAGAGTCCTGTGGGCTCCAACAGTGCACTCACTGTAGAGTCCTGTGGGCTCCAACAGTTGCACTCACTGTAGAGTCTTGTGGGCTCCAACAGTTGCATCCACTGTAGAGTCCTGTGGGCTCCAACAGTGCACTCACTGTAGAGTCTTGTGGGCTCCAACAGTGCATCCACTGTAGAGTCCTGCGGGCTCCAACAGTTGCCTACACCTTGTTCATCTTTCTAAACAAAACAAAGTTAAGTCATTGGAAACACATGTATGCAAACTCCGTTTTTAGCATGTTACATGATAACAGCTAACATATACTGAGAGTCAAACCCACGCTACTAATGTTGGTTTATTTAATTCCCCCAAGAAAGCCCCCCCCCGAAATTACCTGGCATGAATGAGAAGGAAACGCGGAACATGCAGCAAACCCGCTTAGGAGTTTATTAGAGAGGGTGTGTACAGGCCTGGAGAAGTCAGTGTGCAGAGAGACTGAAGATGGTGCATCCAGCTGTTAAAAGCTGCCTAGTGGATACGCACAGCGGGTTAACAGCTGCCTAGTGGATGCGCACAGCAGATTGATGTGGCTACGTCATACGCAGATGGTGGAGCTCACACATGCACACAAGGACTTAGCTGAGTCATATGTGGATGATGTAATCCACACCACAGGTGGGTCACGGGGGTCCTTTAACATCCCCAGGGGCCATTAGGCACTTCTGCCTGAGGGCTTGTATGCACATGCGTGACCCCTAGAACCTGGAAGTATCAGCCTTATGTGGTTGAAATCATTACACCCCCCCCCCACCAAAAAAAGCTGGTTGTGGTAGTACATGCCCTTAGTCCCAGGATTCAGGAGACAGAGGCAGACAGAGATCTGTGAGTTTGAAGCCGGCTTCAACTACAGAGTGAATTCCAGGACAGCCAGGGCTACACAGAGAAACCCCATCTCAGGGTGGGGAAAGAAAGGCAGGTGGGGAGAGGGGGAAGAAGAAGAAGCAGGGGGAGGAGGAGGAGGGAGGAGAAGGAGGAGGAGGAGGAGGAGGAAGGGAGGAGGAGGAGGAGGAGGAGGAGGAGGAGGAGGAGGAGGAGGAGGAGGAGGAGGAGAAAGAGAAGGAGAAGAAGAAGAAGAAGAAGAGATGATAACGACAATGATGATGATGATGACAAAGAAGAACCCCCCCCCCCAAAAAAAAAAGCTGGGTGTAGTGGCTCACACTGAGCCTGAGGCTCTGAGTTTGAGTTGAGGCCAGCCTGGGTACATAAATTCAAAACTAACCTGTATAAAGAGGCCCTGCATAGGAAAGAGGGAGGGAGGGAAGGAGGGAAGGAGGGAGGGAGAGAGGGAGGGAGCAGAAAACAGAGAGCACAAACTACAATCCACCATCATTGCTGTCATCTTTGCAGAAGGAGAACATCAGTACACAGAGGAGTCAGCAGCTGTGGTTCAAGAGCTAGCTCATGGTGCAGTCGGGATTGGATCCCAAGCCTCCCATCCTGGAGGCTTCACTTAGAACAGTTACTGTTCTGCCACTTGTAAGTTAGTTAGGCTCCACCAGAAGCTGAACAGAGCTCTGACTGCTGCACTGGGACTCAGCCGACTTTGTATTCTCAAAGCTAACACGCTGCTAACAAAAGAGCACACCGGCAGAATGAAAATAAAGCACAGTCTGCCACCTCTACCCTCTGCCCTCTGCCCTCTGCCCTCTGCCCTCTGCCCTCTGCCCTCTGCCCACCACGTCAGCCATCTTGTCCACCGTTCCCTTTTATGAACCCCTGGTTTCAGTCATACTGTGTTACCTTTCTAAACAGAGGGCGTGTTCCATGCGTCTCTTGTGCTGTGTGCTCCCTCAACGTTTCCACTCTTCGTCCTACACCTGGCTTTGTATCGTCCTCCTATCTGCCTGTTGCTGCTGTCATCTTTCAAAGTCACTAAAATGCTACACTCTCTCTGTGAAGCATCTCTCCTCACTCTCCCGTTGCTCCCTCCAGGCTTCCAGTGAACCTCTTCCGTTCAAGCCTACCTCGTTTCTGGGCATAAAGTCTGAACAAAACACATGATCCTCGGACTCATGAAGTAAAAAGCACAAACCAAGCCAACAACTAGATCAGCAAGCCCGTGTTCAGTCTCATGACTGCTGTAGGACCCACAACCCAAAGTGAACAGAGTAACACAATTAGACCGTCTGGGAGGAAGAGTCTAGATGGGACCGCTTGAACGTCGCTTCTGAAGCGGTTGAATGTGAACTAATGGCTACATAATGAGAAGAACCTAGCCATATAAGGCAAAGGAGATGGTGCACATAGATGCAGTAGCATGCTCACACCAATGCCGTACTATACTCACATTAATGCCGTACTACGCTCACACCAATGCCGTACCATGCTTACACCAATGCCATGCCACGCTCACACAAATGCTATACCACGCTCACAGAGAGGTCACTGGTAGCCACAGAGGGAGCAGGATATGCCGAAGAACAGGTAAAGCCACAAGGCACATGGCAGAATGGAGATTGATTTAAGTTGTAAGACCTAGTTAGTAATAAGCCTGAGCTATCGGCGGAGCATTTATAAATAATATAACCCCTCAGAGTGGTAATTTGGAAGCAGCTGCTGGGATGAGCAAACCCCGCCCACAGTTCTACTTGGAGAATGAGCTGCTGTAATCTAGTTTGTTAGAGTGGGAGTGAGCATGTGACTATGATACTCTCGAAAGCACAGGCAGTCTCAGGGATGGGAAATGGTCAAGTCACAGCCATGGAGCACAGACGGGTACAAGCTGAGGTTGGAAGGAAGTAGGTATAGACCATCTTAGGAAATAGGAAGCAAACAGTTCGCCTGCTTCCTCTTAGAAGGGATGCAGCCTAGATTAGCATAGCCTGAAACAAAACCTAGACTTTAGCATACTCAAGACCCGTCTGTCATATCTGGGAACAGCCTTCTGCCTGAGTAGTATAGAAGATTTCTCAAACACCAGAAACTCTTTCAGAAGAGAATCAAGTAGTTCCGTCCCCTTCCTATCGAGAAGAGGAAGCAGGCCTGGAGGAAACTTGTGGAGGCTGAAAACTGCAGGCCATTTCCACCTTGTCTGATGGTCAGAGAGTTTGGAGATTGACAAGCATAGTTGCCCGTCCTAACTCAGGATGTGACTGCTTGGCTCTTGTGAGATTAAGGTAAGTCCATGCCATCCTGACAGGTGGTCAGCATATGCGATTGTACTTCTGCTCCTTCTTTGGTAACTATGAGGTCACCTGGGGAAGGGCGGTCTTCAGCATACATGATCTAGAGCACTTTTACTACCTAGATGACAGAATGCTAATGATCTGATGTCTCAGAGTGATAAAGCGATTGACTGTGTGAGTTATCCTTTGTATCAAGTTAATAAAGTCTTTTGTTACCTCCCCCTGCCCTGTATATGTTGGGTATAAAAGCTGTGGAAAAATAACCACAGGTGAATTTCAGGATTTCAGTCATCACTAGAATACCCTCCCGGTATTATTCTATGGTCCTGTCTTGTTATTTTATGTGTCTTTATAGTCTTTACTTATATTTCTTCAACTCCCGTGCCCCTACCCTGGCAAGAGGATTTTGTCGAGGCCAGTCCTCAACAGAAACTCAGGTCCTTAAGCAGCAGAAGGACACAACCCATGTTGGTGTGAAGGAGCCAAGGGCTGTACCTGTCTGCTGTGCTCAGCTTAGGCTATGTCAGCCCTTGCCTTTGGAACTAATAAAGAAGCGCCTTCCATTGAAAACGGAGTGGGAGGGTGTGGCACACACTTTCAATCCCAGTACTGGGAGGCAGAGGCAGGAGGATCTCTATGAGTGAAGGCCAGCCTGGCCGACATAGTGAGTTCCAGGACAGTCAGGGCCTCAAAACAAAACAAGAATGGGAATGTGTGAGTGACGGAGTGTATTAAGGTTCATCACTAGGCAGGCAAGCACAGTACATGAACGGAGAAAAGGCATCCGATTATGTGTTCCCAAAATCACCCGTGAACTCTAGGAATGATTTCCATTTTAAAAAAACTGATTTCAAAATAAAATTCATAGAGTCTAAATGCAGGTCATAAATTTTGAAGGCCAGTGAAACTGAGAAATATAGAATGTAGAATGAAGGTAAATGTTATATCAAACAATCCCCCAGAAAGAGCTAGACAGGGAAAAGTATTGGTCACCGTGAAGACAAGTGTTACCGCCCACTGTAGTGGTGTGAATGACCCTTACGCTATTCTCAGAGTGACTGAGTGCCAACTTCCAACTGCCAAGCACAGTCAGGTCTGCCATGATGGGCCATCTTGGTTGTCAACTTGGCTGGCCCTTGAGTCAACTAAGAGAAGCGCTGCTGAGCAGGTGTGGAGTTTCCCCAGGAAGGATGAACTGAGAGGCATCCCCTCCCCCAGCACCTTCCATCAGTAGCCTGTATCCTGTGAGGCCCAGCCAAGGGAAAGCCCTTCTTGCCTGCCTGTCTTCATTCCCTGCTGGCATCTACACTGTCGCTCACATCAGAACTCTCGGTTTCTTCTGCTTTCTAACACGGGTTTACACACTGATGGATCCCTAGCTGTGTAGTTCCTGACCTTTGATGGCTCTGTCCAAAGCATGGAACTGGAGAGTCCCTGTCCCCAAAGCAGACATGGGCCCGGGCTAAGGTGGGCGCATGCTCCGAAACAGGCAACTCTGCACAAAGACACAGGCTCATAAGCGAAGATGACTGAATTGCCTAAACAGTTGTTTCTCTGGCAGTCTTAAGACTAATGCCAGCCCCATAACTGGGCCTCCTTTTCACACTTAGTGCTTGACAATTATTTCCCAGTCCAAGAAGCAGAACAAATGAGATTATTTTCTCATTTCCAGATATGCTAGGGAGAGCTCTGGAGAGCTGACTTAAAATTTAACGCGATTTTAAACTATGCAAAGTACACCATTACCTTATTAATGTTCTCTGTCCCTTTGTCTTTTTGTCATGGGCATAGGTAACAAAAGAACCATGTCTGTTGAAGTCAACCCAAGCATTGCCGTGTACCTGAAAGGCCATGCCGTCTTCCTAAGGAATCTGGAACCCGGGAAATCAGTGTGAAAACCCCAGGCTTACGCTTCTGCACACATGGAGAAGCAAGACGGCCTTCCTGGTGGTTCTGGGCCTCACTGTTCAATACGGACATCCTTTTCCCTTTTAACAGATGCACAGTGCATGGCTCAGTGAGTGCCCGAGCTCTTCCACTTTAGCAGGGTCTGCTTGCTCTCAAGTCCACATCTGTCTGACATCTCTGCTAGGAAGATGCTTTGGGATGGAGAACTGTCTCCCCCAAGGAACAAGGACAGTTACGACAAATAAAGGACAAGCACATCACCTCACTCGCTCCCATAACACTGCTGGAACTGTTAAATGCAAATGAGCCTAAAATTAAATATAACTTTGGATTCCGCAGTTACATCCCGGTGTACCCCTTCTAACTCACAACAGCTGCTTTCCAGTGCAGCTGGAGACTGTTGCCCATCATTTTCCCCTCTGCGTTTTGTTTTGTATTGTATTTTTGTTTTTGTTGTTGTTGTTGTTGTTCCTGTTTTTTGAGGGTTGATCAAAAATTACTACCTTTGCCAAAAATAAGGAAAATAAAGTTTTATTTTAATGTTAGGATGAGAGAGAGAGAGAGAGAGAGACAGAGACAGAGACAGAGACAGAGACAGAGAGATTATCACTGGTATGGAAGACATGGCAGATGTTCTGCCCACTGAAGGGAGGCCTTTGGAGACTTCCTGGAAACCCCACTCCCTGCTCCACTTCGTGGGGGGGTCCCTTCGTGCCCCACCCCAAATCTCTGCCATTTACAGAACTTTACAGAACTAGTGAAATGGCAGTCCTGATTTCCTAGGGCCACTCACAAGATGGGCATTTTTAGTACGGCCTGTATTTCTGCAAGAAATCACAATTTGATGCTAATTAAAGTTAATGTTGGTGCTCTGGTTTTCTTTGCAGGAGAAAGGCGCTGGGCAGGAGAGAGCCCTTGCTTCCAGCAAAGGCTTTCGTGCTGAGCTAAAGAAAAAGAAGAAGCTCAGCAGGACTGCTCTGCAGGGGAAAGCACTCACTGTGCTGCAGGCCTGACAGCCAGAGCTCCATCCCTGGAACACATGGTGAAGGGGGAGAACCAACCCTAGAAAGCCTCTGACCTCCACATGCATTCACAGGCATGTGCTCGCCTGCATACACACACACACACACACACACACACACATACAAATGCATGCACCAGCATGTGCACACCTGCATTCACACATGCACACAAATACACACACACTAATGCATGCTGTGGCATGTATACATCTGCATTCTCTCTGCTTCTCTCTCTTACACACACACACACACACACACACACACACACACTAATGCATGTATTGGCATGTGTACACTTGCATTCTCTCTGTCTCTGTCTTTAACACACACACATACAAACTCATGTTGTGGGATATTTGATAACACCATGTAAAGATGTCTCTTTTACCTCATCTGTCTAAGGCACCCTCTGATTGGCTTAATAAAGATCTGAACAGCCAATAGCTAGGCAGGAGAGGAAAGGCAGGACTTCTGGGCAGAGACAGGAACTCTGGGAAGGAATCTGGGAGAGGAGGGAGTCACCAGTCAGACACGGAGGAAGTTGGAAGTACTATACTGAGGAAAGGCCATGTGGCAGAAAGTAGGTTAATATAAATGGGTAAATGTTGTAGATTATAATAAAATAGTCCAATACTAGTTCAGGATGGAGTATAATAAAGGTTTCTTTATTTAGGGTAGACTCATAAATCAGCAGTCCTCTACATGAGTGGCAGCAGCCAAGAGGCTGTGCACATTTTTTGTATCTGTATGTATAGTACATGTGGCCTTGCCCAGAGCAGGCCAGCATCTTAAGGGCTATTGACTGAGGAGTTTCCATAACACCTCCCCCTTTTGTTTAAATAAAAGATTTCTAGCCGGGCAGTGGTGGCGCACGCCTTTAATCCCAGCACTCGGGAGGCAGAGGCAGGCGGATCTCTGAGTTCGAGGCCAGCCTGGTCTACAAGAGCTAGTTCCAGGACAGGCTCTAGAAACTACAGGGAAACCCTGTCTCGAAAAAAAAAAAAAAAAGATTTCTAAACCTAATACAAAACTATATACAATAAGAACAAATATCAAGTATAAAAATTAGAATTACAACCAGCATAAACAATATCAAGCAAGAAACATATGCTAAATGTTTTAATAGTTATTCTATTCTAAGGAGTCTAAGTCTTGTATTAGAAATGGCTTGGCTAAGTAATAAGAGGAAAATAACTTTTAACTATCTAGTCTTCAAATCCATCGAAGACCTGAGAAGGAAAATAATATTATTTGAGTAAATAGGAAGTGCAATCAAGCAACTTCCAAAATGTGCAATAAATGATAGAGACAACTGGCTACCTGGGTAAAATCACCCAAAGTCTCATTTGCAACTTTGGAGCAACCAACTTTGCCTAAGGCCTAGAGTAACTGACTGACCATTTTCAGAGGCAGGAAAATTTTCAGAACCATCTTAACCTGTTCTGGCAAGGTTTGGCAGTCTTTTTCTTCCCCCCGTATCCTGCTTATCCAGTCTGGACACTGTGCATTTTGCCAGTGGCTGAGGCATGAGCAGTTTCATGCCCAAAGGCCAGTTTTGCCAAGAAGAAAACAAGCTCTGAGTGTCTTCAGTGCCCAACTTTTTGAAGGTGGGTATTTCCCTGCAAAGACAAGAGCAGAACACTGCTCCAGTGTTATGAGGTTTCCTTAGCCACCTGTATAATTGTCTCCTCTGTAGATGAGCTGTCATCTCTCTTTTTAAAGATGTTTCTCTTTTTTAAACCAAATCTTTATTAATTTTGGTGGTATATATAGCTTTTTTTCTCTTGTGGAAGAAGAGCAAAACCCCTTCCCCAACATAGCATATCTCCTAGTTTTCATTTTGAGGTCAACACATCTTTGAAATACACGGGCTGATTTAATTTAGAAATTTTTCTATTATCTAGTGTCTCACTGTTGGTGTTGTCTTTTTTATTAGCATTAAGAAAATTTAAGGTTAATAAAATATTATGTAATCTATTTGGGGGGATATTTTTTATCCCTTTCTGTTTGTTTAACATATACTTTATATAGTTTGATTTGATCTTTTTCTAATTGCGTGACCTGTAAGATTGTTTAGTATACCTGTAATATACTTTATATGCATATTACATAAGCAAAAAACTGTTTTATTTTCTTAGAGATATATGTTGGGCCATTGTCTGTCTTTATTTGTGCAGGTATACCCATGATGGCCATAGCTTCCAATAAATGCATGACTACTGAATCACCTTTTTTAGAGCTCAAAGCAATTGCCCACTGAAAACCTGAATAGATGTCAATAGTGTGGTGTACATATTTTAATTTTTAAAATTTCTCGAAGTGAAACATATCCATCTGCCAGATTTCATTCCTTTGAGTACCCTTTGGGTTACTCACTATAGGTAGTGATGTTTGATTATAGAAAGCAAATAGGATATCTCTTTATAATCTCCTTAGCTTGTTGCCACGTATTAGAAAACTTTTTCTTTAAACCTTTGCTATTGACATGGTGTTTTTATTGAAATTTTGAGGCCTTCAGCACATTTACAACCAATAGTTAATCAATTTCTGCATTACCTTGTTCTAGAGGACCTGGCAGACCTGTATGGGATCTGATATGTATCTAGGATAAAGTCTATTCTAAATTATATCTTGAACCTTAACAAATAATGAAGTCAATTCTGTATCATCTGGTATAATTTAGTGGTTTCAATATGCAAAACAATTCTTTCTGCATGTTGTGAATCAGTAACTATATTGAAAGAGTCTTTAAAATCCCTTAGCAGCATGAGAATAGCATATAATTCTGACTTTTGGACAGAATTATAAGGGCTTTGTTCCACTTTACTTAAATCTTCTGATTTGTAATAGGTCTTTCCTGATTTATTGTATCAGTATAGATTGCAGGGGCTTCAGTCACTGGTGTGTCATATACAATATGGGGAAGGATCCAAGTAGTTATCTTTATAAGGTTAAGTATATTGCTTTTGAAACAATTACTATTAATCTTTCCTAAAAAATTAGTAGAAGCTCTTTGCCAGGATTCATAGTCTTTCCATATTTTTTTTTATTTCATCAATAGTAAAAGACACTATAATCTCTGCTGGGTCTATTCTTGCTAGTTGCTGAAGTCTCAATTTTCATTTTATAATTAACTTAGAGACCTTTTTCACATAAGTTTTTAATTTTTTACTCAGTTTATGTGGTACAAAGATCCATTCTAAGACATTCCCTCTGCAATAAAATTCCTGTAGGGAAAATTCTGGAGTAAGATTTGGATCCATCCGATCCACATGTGCTTCCTGTAATTTCTCTTCAACCACAGTTAATTCTTTCTCAGCTTCAGTTGTTAATTCCCTGGGATTATTTAAGTCTTTATCGTCATCTAAGGTTTTGTTTAAATGCACTATTAGATCAGGTGTTATCCCAACAACTGGTCATAGACTGGAAATGTCTCCTAACAATCTTTGAAAGTCATTAAAAATCCACAATTGGTCTCTCCTAATTTGTGCTTTTTTGTGTTCTAATTTTCTTTAAACCTATTTTATAACCGAGGTAACTGATAGAATCTTTCTTTGTATTTTTTCAGGAGCAGCAGCAATTTGTAATCCCCATTTAGGCAAAACTTTATTTACTTCTTTCTAAACATTCTTTCTAAAGTGTCTACATTTGAATCAGATAGCAAAATGTCATCCATGTAATAGTAAAGTATAGATTCAGGAAATTGCTTATTATTATTTCCAATGGCTGACATACAAAATATTGGCACAGGGTGGGGTTATTGAGTATTCCCTGTGGGAGAATAGTCCATTGACATCTCCTAGGATGGTGAGAATTATTATAAGTAGGCACTGTGAAGACAAATTTTTCTCTGTCCTTTTTTTGTAAAGGTAAAGTAAAGAAACAATCTTTTAAATCAATAACTATAAGAGGCCACCCTTTAGGTAATAGAGAAGGCAAAAGCATTCTAGATTGGGCCTGTAGGTTGAATTGCCTTGTTAACAGCTCTTAGATCTGAAACCATTCTCCATCTTCCAGATTTCTTTTTAACAACAAATTCGTGGTTTTGTACAGCCTGAATGGCTGGTGACCATTTTTTAATGATACTTTATAATATCCTTTTTAGAAACATGAGTTGGTTTATGTCCCATTTTTGGGACTGCAGGAATGTTAATCCTGCACGTTGGGCACTAGTCTGTTGTGGATTATAATATAGCAGTCCCACACTAGCTCAGAATGGAGTATAATAAAGGTCTCTTTATTTAAAGGGGTAGACTCACAGATCAGCAGTCCTCTTCATGAGTGGGAACAGGAACCGAATCCAGCAGCCATGGGGTTGTGCGTATTTTTTTTACATCTGTATGTATAGTATATGTGTCCACGCCCAGAGTGTGCCAGTATCTTAAAGGCTATTGGCTGAAGGAGTTTCCACAGCAGGTTAATTTAAGTTTTAAGAGCTAGTTGGCAAAAAGTCTAAGCTAAGGCCAAGTTTTCATAATTAATAAGAAGTCTTTGTGTCATTATTTGGGAGCTGATGATCCAAAGAAAGTCTCACTATAAATTCATGCATGGGCATGTGCACACCTGCATTCTCTCTCCCCCCTTTCCTCCCCCACCACATACACACACACACACACACACACCACACTTTTAAGTAAATAAATATAAACCCACTGACCAAAACCAACTTGGGGACCACTTAGTTGGAATGAAATGCCCCTATAGGCTCAGATATTTGAACACTGTCTCTGTCGTCCCTATCAGTGGCACTGGTTTCAGAGGTTTAGGAGGTGTGGCTTTGCTAAAGGAAACGCATCAGTGGGACCAGGTCTTGAGGTTATACAGTCTTGCTCTGCTTGCCATTTATTCTCTCTGCTTTGCTAATGGTTGACAGTGTGACTGGTCAGCTTCCTGTTCTAACAACTACCATGCCTACCACCTGAGCCCACATTATCCCTCTATGGTGGACTCTTCTCCTTCTGGAACCATAAATCAACATAAATTCCTTCTTCCATAAGTCACTCTTGATCGTGGTGTTTTATCGCCGCAACAGAAACAAAAGCTAATATGAGGGGAAAGGAGTTTATCTGAGAAACACTTCTATTTCAACAGCCCATCATTGAGGGAAGTCAGGGCAAGGACTCAAACAGGAACCCGGAGGCAGGAACTGAAGCAGAGACCACGGAGGAATGCCGCTTCCTGGCTCACTCCCTCTGGCTTGCTCATCTACCTTTCTGTACAGCTCAGGTCCTTCTTAGAGATGGCACTGTCTGCAGTAGGCCAGGCCCTGCTACATCAATTATCACTAGACATGACCACAGGCCAAATGAGTGGAGGCAGTTCCTCAATTTTGTGGCTTTCTCTTCCCAGATAAGTCAAGTTGACAATGGAGATTAGCCAGCACAAGTCTGTCCCTTGTCAAGTTGACACACAATCACACCGTTGTTAAATCACACATTTTCTTTCTTTTGTTCTCAAGATCTCATGTTAACATCAAAGTCAAACTTTTACAAGTTTCAGTCTTCAACATTTTTCATACTTTAAAAGTCAAAGGTCTCTCTAAAATACATTAGTGCATTCATGGTGGCGCACGCCTTTAATCCCAGCACTGTGGAGGCAGAGGCAATTGGATCTTTGTGAGTTCAAGGTCAGCCTACAAAACAAGTTTGAAGCCAGGAGGACATCCATGGAGATGTCCTGCTTCCAAAAGAAAACAAAACACAGTCTCTTAACTATGGGATCCTATAAAATCAAAAATAAGTTACATTCTTTCTCATTCCAAAATGGGGAAAATGAGGGCATAGTTACAACCAAATCAAAGTGAAACCAAAATCTAGTAGGTAAATCTCTAAATGTCTGGCATCACAGACTCACTCGAGAGCTCCTGGGCTCCAAAGAGCTTGGACAGTCATGCCTCTCTGACATCTTTAATACTACTCACACCTTGCTGTGTGAAGATTCAGGCTGACCCCACTGTCCTTGGCAGTTCTCTCATGGTCCTGGCATCACTTTGCTGGAACTTCCACTGCATCTGAGCCTGTGCCCTTACCAATTACCTCCCCTGACTTCTTCAGGGACTTTGACCATGCCACATGGTACTAACCTCACTTTGTCTCCATGACCCCTTCTATCCCTGTGTTTCTACTACAACTGAAACTGCATCTTCACCAACGGCCTCTCCTGGCCTTTCAGAGGGCTAAGCCTCATCTGCTCTCCATGACTCTTCCATTCCTTCAAAACTGCTACCATGTGAGAGAGCCTTACCACATCGTGGGAGATTCTTACACATTGCCAAATTTGGCATCAACTTGAGAAATAGCCTTGACCACATCTGGACTGCCACTTCTGTGCACTGACCCTGAGGAAATGCTCCCCAAATGATTTTACCTCAGGGATACTGGTCTCCTATTCACCCCAGCTAATTTTTCAGACCCAGCTGACCAGCATCTACTGTGTCCCAATGAAGCCTGGGTTTCACTTCCGCAGATGCTTAATTCAAACTATCACACAGACGGCCCTGATGGAGTCTAAGAGGGAATCCCAGACTTGGCTCTGAAACTTCACAAGCCAGGCACCTGTGTCTGCATTGATCTCAGCTCTTTTCCCTTCTAAGTCCCACAGAACAGCTCACTAAGTTCTCAGAACTCAGCCACCTTTCCAGTCCAAAGTTCCAATTCTCTCCATAATTCTTCACAAAACAACACAACAGGCCTGTCACAGCAACACCAAATTCTGGCCTAGTTTGCTTTCTGTTACTTTGACAGAAGACAAAACAAAACCAACTCGAGGGAGGAAAGGGCTTATTCTGCTCCTCCTTCTGCCTCACAGTCCTTGGTTGTGGGAAGGGAAGGCAGGAACTGAAGCAGAGACTGTAGAGGAGCGCTACTTACCACTCACTCCCCCTGACTTACTCAGTTGCCTTTCTCCTACAGTAGCCCAGGTGTCGCGCTGCCCCTTATGGGCCCAGCCCATGCTACATCAGTTAGCAATGGAGAAAATGCCCCACAGAGGTTCCCAGAGGCCAAACTGATGGAGACAGCTCCCCAACTGAGGTTCCCTCTTCTCAGATATATCAAGCTGACAACTAAGATTAACTTTCACAAATAGCCTATAAGAATTCCCACAGAAGCCGGGTGGTGGTGGCTCCCAATTTTAATCCCAGCACTCGGGAGGTAGAGGCAGGTGGATTTCTATGAGTTCGAGGCCAGCCTCGTCTACAAGAGCTAGTTTCAGGACAGCTAGGACTGTTACACAGAGAAATCTTGTCTCGGAGGGGAGAAAACATCCATGCTGGATCACCCTGCAAACTGGTGGTGGCAGTGTAACGGATAGATTTGTGGTTTCTAGGTAGGTGGAAAGCCTGGAACACACCATGTCCACTTCAACCAGATAATATCTTTATCTCCCTGGTACCTTACCAGGTACTCTGTCATGAGGACAGAGCAGAGTTATGCAGAGGTCAGTGGCTGACTGCTGCCCTTGACTGGGACCCATCTACCTCTGCTTCTCAGCTGACAAAGGAAGTTATTGTAATAAGGCCTAAGCGGATTAGCAAGAAATTGCTTTTGCTCAGGAACGTCAGCCTTGCTGCCTTATATTGTCAGAAACACTAGCAATCTAGGCGTTCACGTAGATTTGCTGTCATTTCTGCCTGCCACGGCCCTTAGAGCAGTGGTTCTCAGCCTTCCTAATCCTGCAACCCTTTAACACAGCTCCTCATGTTGTGGTGACCCCCAGCATAAAGTTATTTTCACTGCTGCTTCATAACTGTGGTTTTGCTCCTGTTACGAATCGTAATATAAAATATCTGATTGCAGAATATCTGAAATGTGACCCCCCCCAAAAGGGGTCATGACCCCCAGACTGAGAATCACCACTTAGAGGGACATGGACCTTCCGCTAAGAGGCTGTCCCATCTGCTCTTACTAACTTCATTTAATAACACTCTGCTTTCCCCTGATTCCTCCAATGTCCATCTTACTAGGCCAAGGTAACCTAATTGAGCTCTTAAATCCATTAAAAAATTCCTTAGGGCAGCAGTTCTCAAAGTGCAGCCTGTGGCCTCTTTGTCAAACCTCTATCTCCAAATATATATCTATATATACACATGCATGCGTACATACATACATACACATACATACATTTACATTATGATTCATAACAGTAGCAAAATTACATATATGAAGTAGTAGTAACAAAAATAATTTTATGACTTGGGGGAGTCACCACAAGATGAGGAACTGTATTAAAGGGTCGCAGCGTTAGGAAGGTTGAGAACCACTTTCTTAGGGGCTGGGGATGGCTCAACAGCTAAACACACTTGTTCTCACAGACAGCAGAGTTTAATTCCCAGAACTCATATTAGGAGGCTGACAACTGCCTTACCTCCAGTTCTAGGGGATCTGATGCCCTCTCCTGGCCTCCTTGGGCACTGGCATACAGTTGGCATACACACATACAGAAGTATACACATATGAACAATTAAAAACAAACATAAATCTTTAGAAAAAATTTTCAAACATAAATCTTTAAAACCAAGTGGCCTTGCACTCTCGGTGACTACTTGGGTATTCTCCTGTTGTACAGAGAATGGTGAAGTCTTTCTTCCCATTGCATGAAGCCTGCCACCATTTCTTTCAAGCCCTCGACAGAGAGATGATAGAAACGATTGCACTGTGTTGTAGGCTATAATGTGTCCCCACTAATGTCTTATCCCGAAATCTTAAGTGCGCCACCTCAGAATGTGACCGTGTTTGGAGAAAAGGGTTTTAAAGACATGATTAAGTTAAAACAAGATCATTAGGGTAGCCCTAATCCCGTCTGAGTGGTTGGTCGGTGTCCTATTAAGAAAATACTGCAGATACACAGCAGGTGCCAGGATCTGAATATACAGAATGGTGCACACCCACAAGCAGGGAGGGGGCATCAGGAGACATCAGAACTGCCCACAGTGCGATGCACAGCTTCCAGCCTTGGGGTGGCGAGAACGTATATGTCTGCTACTTATGCCATCGCCTGTGGTGCTTCATCGTGGCAGCCCTAGACAGGGACACAGACCAGAAGGAAAATTCCAGACAAATGCCCAGCATGCCCTGTAAGGGACAGAAAACCCTAAAGCCACACCTGAGTACGGACAGAGCAGGAATTGATTCAAAAGATGTCCTGGAGCTCTCCACGGGCCCTCGTGTGAATTGGTACAGAGCTACAAATCATAGGAAATTCTCTTAGGAGTTCCCATTCTAAATCTCCAGGTGCACTTTGGGAGTCGCTATTATTACTAGCATGTAAAATGCCTATGGTAGCAGATCTGTTCAACAAAAACACACCAAGATGTTTTCCCCCCGAGAACTCAACAGTACACCAAAAGTAATCCAGGAAAAAACAGGTGAGATGTTTAATGCCTTTAATCCTAGCACTCAGGAGGCTGGGGCAGGAGGATGGCTGTGAGTAGGAGATCAGTCTGGACTACATGGTAAGTTCCATGTCAATGGGTTACAGAATGAAACCTCATTTCAATAAATACCAAGAAAATCTGAGCTCCATATATTCGAATTTTTCCAATATATTTTTATCTAAATTTCTTTTATTCTCATTTATGTGTATGCATATGTCTGTGTATCTGTCACATGTGTGTGGATGCCTGAGGAGGACAAGGAGAGGACATCAGATTCTGCGGATCTGGAGTGACAGTGGTTATGAGTCACCCAATGTGGGTGCGGGGAATCACACTGTTGTACCCTGGAAGAGCAGCAGACACTCAACAACTGAGCCATCTCTCCAGTCCCTAAATTTTCTAATGAGACCCAGATTTAACAAAACTCTTATGATTACCATTCTCTATTCAAGACCTAAAAACAAACAGCTGCATCGATTCCTTGGGCGCAACCAAGAAAGGGGTCAACCAAGGCGGCATCCATGTGAACAACGAGCATCTGCCCCTGGCCAACCCACGCAGTGAGGACTCAGCAGCTAGAACTTTGAACCAGCATGAGGAAGGGAGGGAGCCGAGCTCCCACTTCTCAAAGGCTCTCCTCAAAGAATGACCCCAACAAACACGTGAGTGGCGGCACCGTGTAGTGTTGCAGAAAGTCTATCATTGTAGCCTGTTCTGTTTAGTCTGACCTGTTCTACTTCACACCAGAGTAACTTTGGAGCCATCTAATACAGTCTGGCAGAAATATTTCCTGGGGGAGAAAAAGAAACCCAGCTGTTGCGATATCATTCTTTCTTTAATATAAGCTATCAAAGACTGGAAGGGGGAGGGAGGGAGGGTCTACTCTCATCGGGAGTTGAAAAGATTTAAACCGGGAGAGCCAAGAGTAAGAAAAGACCGTGCTAAAGCCTGAGATGTATGCAAAGTCGAGAAAAATAGACCCACCACAAGGCCCTGTGCAGCTCCGCAAGCCTTAAGGGAAGAAAGACAGGGCTTAATGAATCTACTTCGTCTCAAGAAAGTGGTCTCCCAAATTTCCATTCCGTTGTCATGACAACTAGTACTCCATTGTTGCTATAGTAACCAGCTGAAAAGCATTAGTCTAAAAACAGGCTGTCTGATTGGGTGGCCGTTGGAAGCCATTAGCCACCACACACAACGCTGAGAAGGCTGCTCTGCCATTACCTTGGCCTGTTTCTAGCTTCCAGTATTTCAGCTTTCCAAGGTGTTTCCCGCAGAACCACATGTTGGGAGGAGAACCCATTTCAACAAGTGTTTAATAATTACACCTCAATGAATTCAAGATGATTTGTTGTCTAATATCCGAGATATGCAGTACTGTAAGAGAGCCACACCCTCTCTGATGCTCCTTCTGCAATAACATCAAGGCACACTCTCACAGCTAAAGCCACTTACTGGTCACCAGCGGCAAGCTGTCGTCTTTGTGAGGTGATGTACTGACAAGCTGCATGAAGGGGAAGTTAGAAAGGTTATACGAAGTTTGCATGAAGACTACAAACTGGCATTTACAACATTAAAATGTCGCCTTCAGATTCATTTATTTATGTGTCTGAGTGTTTTGCGTGCCTCTATGAATATGTACCACAAGCATGCCTGGTGACCTCAAAAACCAGGAGAGGTCATCAGATCCTGATGATCCCTTGGAACTGGTGTCAGGGATGACTGTGAACCATCATGTGTGTACTGGACACCAAGCCATGTCCTCTGCATGAGCAACAAGTGCTCTTAGCCACTGAATCATCCTTCCAACCCCAATGTCTTGTTTTATTTTTTGTTTTCTTTTTGAAACAGGTTCTCACTATGCACCCTTGGTTGGTCCGGACCTTGCTATGTAGACCAGGCTTGCCTCAGACTCAGAGATCCACTTGTCTCTGCTTCCTGGGTGCTGGAATTCAAGGTGTGCATGACCATGCCAGGCCTCGGTGTCTTATTTTAAAACCCGTGCTTGCTTAAAGCTGCTGCGTTTTTTAAAGACATTTTCCCCACCTGATAATTTTCCTTGGTACCTGCTCAAAGCAAACAGTCCGTGTATTCATAGATATTCGTAGAATGCTCTTAGAAGCAGAGATGCCTAGAATGTCCTGCTCTCATCCCAAGCCTCGCCCCCATCCTCAACCCTTCCTTCCTCTAGTTGGTAACACTTTTAATCGGCATGCACTATTGGAAAAGATGTTTTAAAATGCCCAGCTGTGGGCTCTCAGGAAATACCAATAGAGAAGCCACCAGTGGGCAGCACCAGAACCACTAAAGTAATGGGTATCAAAATGCAGCCTGGCACAAGGTTGAGGACAGGAAGGGGTCTTGCCCTGACACTGGTTTTCAGATCACCCACAATTAAGTTTTCGCTTTTATGAGTTCAGCAAACATTTCATAGCTCTTGCTGTGAGTGCTCAGTGTGCGTAGGTAGATGGATGACAGCAAGACTGCCCTTCACAGTTTATACAGGCTGGGTAGGTCCCGAATGCCTGTCTTCAAGAATGGGACTGTTCTGTCATACAACGGAAATCGTGGGGAGCACCAACCCCAAGCAGCCTTTGGTGCTGTTCTAGGTTCTGTGCTAACAGCACCAATGTCAGCAAAACCAGGCTGAGACCCTGGAAGCTTTCAACACAGAGAGGAAGTAACTTGGGGATAAATGTCCATCCACTTATAATCAAAGTGGAGGCTCTGATGCAAAGCCTGAGGCCCCTGTCTAAAGCGTCTGGACGATGCTGGGAGGGGCAGGCTGGGGAACCCTGACAATGATGGCTGAGATTAAGGATGCAGGGGAAAGGCAGAGTGGGTTATGATAAAAGATGCCAGGCTGCGGCTCCTGCACCACCTGGAACCACGATCGGGAAAGGGTCTGGGAATTAAAAAAAACACAGAGACATGGGTCACTCTTGAAACAAGAATGCCATTTTTATTGTGTTCCAGGGCAGCTTATATAGGACTTTCCTTGACTAATGGCCATGCCCTAGCTCTTGGGATTTTTCAGCTGCAAGCCCACCAGAAACCACTCCCCTGCCTGCCATCAGGTACCCATGAGGGTCTCGTGCCCAGAGCAGCTGCAAGCACAGGAAAACAAGCTGTTTACTCCAGCGGGCAAGGGGTCATAGAAAATTCAGGGTCTGAGAGTCTGTAGTCCCTAACAGCAGGTGAGAAAAAACAGTCAAGACACAGGGAACAGCATGGGCTGTGCTGATGATCCAAAGAGTCAGTGAACAATCATGAAAGGTGGCTGGGGTTGGACAGGGAGTGACAAGAATTGTATACCCCCTGACAACACACTATAGTGTTCATTACACAACACAACCTTCAGTCATTAAACCATGTACCAATGTACTATTTACTATGCTCCTCAATGAATTTAATATGATTTTAGTTTGAATATATAGATGGAAATAACTTGTGTTTGGGGTTGGGAATATTAGTACAGGAAACCTAATTGTATATGAGATTCAAATAGAAAATTTTGATTCCACTAACAATGCCTCAGTACCATGTGTGACAGGTGGGAAAGAGAAAGAAGTAGGACCCAGTTCCTGGTGGTGAGTCACATTCCCAGAAGTGTGGGCAAAACATCCAGAGTATTGGGAAGTCGAGTCATGGGGCAAGCTTTATGTAAAAACATCTGCACTACACCCAAGGAGAGATTTCCCTTGAAGAGTAAAGCAGGCTACTTCACGGGGTCTCCTGAATTACCTGGCCAGGCACCACTGTGACGAGATCGATGAGTGGAGGGGATTATTTGCGGATCTGTTGTGAGCCTTTTGTAATAGTTGTTCCCTGTCTTCTTAAACCCCCTCACAGGAGCAGGAGTCGAGGCACGGCTGGCACCAAGAGGACACTGTTACTTGTTCGTGAGAATTCGGGACTTTTTATAGTGAGGGGAAGTGCAAACGCCACCGAACTAGATCGTTCAGGGAAACTCTCTGACCCGGAATATTAACAGACCCAAGTGGTCTCTTCCCAGCCACTTAGAAATGAAAGGGCTCCTACCAATATTCATTATCACGGCTGGCAGTAATTACCTCTTTGCTGCCTCAACTCCACAGAGTTAACAGAGCCCAAGGCTGACATGACACGGTAAGGTTGGGACAAGCCTGAACTGAGACCTCAGAGCATCCATGGGTTCAGAGGTGACTTCTGGGCCAATGAAGGAGATTCTGAGCACAGGGCTCACAAAGGCATAGATACGATTTCCACGCTGTAAGGAGATAGAGAGCCCTACTATGGGTCTGTATGCCAGAGTCCCGGGGATTTCAGTTTGGAAGGAAGCTTATTCCCCATAGATCCGCCTCTAAGCTATGTTATCACTATCCTTGTCCTGGGGAGGTGAGGGGAAGGGAGAAGGAGAGAGGAAGAAGAGGCTTCTGAAAAGGTTAAATGGCTGTAGGGGAGAAATTCAACACTTACCCAGGTAAGTCCTCTTAGTGGGGCTTCACATTAGGGGTGCTCAATGTTTAGAAGGTCTGTTCAGGTGTAAATAAGCTTATGTATTTGTTCTTCCTTTACCATAACCCCATGATAACGCCATCAAAGACTTAGTTGAAATATCCAGAGATGCTTCTGGGATCCCCCAAGGTAAGAACCAGTGACCAAGTCATTTATACTATGTGATTGCCATGTGGCAGAAGGTTATCTTCCCTGGAGGGCTGATATGTAACCTGCCTCTCCTTCTATGTAAGTTTTTGGATCAGAAGAAAGGAAGGATACTAAGTGCATAAACCAAGCATTCCTTTACATGAGCAAATGTCTATGCTAAGGGCAACTTCCCAAATGGAAGCTAACCCCAAAAGAAAGTCCCTTCCCTTGTCCCTCCTTTCTTGTTAAATCATAAGTCGTGTGTCATACCTCACAAGGTAACAAAGGAGAGAAAACATCTTTTTATTCCTTTTGAATGTTTGAAATCTCATAGCCCTTCAGGATCATGAATAGTTTAGAAGCCTGGAGTCCACTGTGGGAACCAGCCACATTTTACCCCAGGGACCCCGGTACAAAGTACAAAGCTGAGTACCACAGTATTGGTGTAAAGTGGATGAAACCCTGAAGTGTAGCCATTCCTCCCATGGGTGACAACAGAAAACAACAGAAAAGGTGTTCGGAGCCTAAGAAGGCAGAGGAGTAGATAGGTAACGATGGTTACAAGGTAAGATTTGGAGATTAGCAGTTCTCAAAGTCTAATCCTTGGGCCTGCCACATAGGTGATTCCGGGAGAAAGCTGCTGACCTGCCTACAAAATCCGGAACTGCTTTAGTGGGCAGCATCAAGGTGCGTGAGTCACATCCTCAGCTTTGAGAATCAGTTCCCTGGGCTTAAGGTTCTCAGCCTGAGACTTGTGAACTTCAGTGAGGAGAACCTGTAGCCCGGAGGACAGAGAGATAGCTGCTCTTCCAGAGAGCCATCCCAAGCGGCCAAGCGGCAGCTCACAACCGTCTGTGACTCTGGTTCCAGGGTCCTGCACTGGCACCAGGCATGCACATGCAGGTGCAGACATGCCTGCAGGCAGAACATTCATATACATACAATTTCTTGAAAATTAAACAAATGAAAAACCTACAGCCTCATTTTTTCTTACCGCTCACAAAAATTTAGTACATCCTTCTATTGCAGTACAAATATGATAATTATTAAGACCAAGTGTTACATCTTGATAGCCACTGCATTAAGGCCAGGTTTGGCCACTCACTCCTTTAACCCCAGCACTCGAGACACAGAGGCGGGAAGACCGACGTAAGTTCAAAGTCAGCCTAGTCTACATAGCAAGTTGCAGGCTAGCCAGAGGTGCACACTGAGACCCTGTCTCAGAAACAAACACATGCGGCATCACAGAGTTCAGAATACTTTTACAGGGACAGCAAGATGAATCAGCTGTAAAGGCGCCTGCTCCCAAGACTGGCGATTTGAGTTGGTCCTTGGGCCCACACAGTGTAAAGAGAAATAATTCCTGCAAGGGGTGTGCACGTGTGTGTGTGTACGCGCGCGCGCATATGAGAGAGCATATAGAGAGAGGATGTAAATTTTAAATAGATAAAATATTTTTATAATCATATGTCATAGGTTTTAGTAAAGAATATATGTCTAGTCTAGAAGGATTCCAAAGAAAACTGAGCAAAGGCTTAGAGATGGGAAAATACAGAGTAAGGCAAGAGCTCAGTTTGACTGAAACCCGAGATAAAGCAAGGAAACTGATCCTTCGAAGTGGATCCTTCCCAGTAGGCTCTGCAGAGCTGCTGACTAGGGAATGATTTTTTCTTTAAGAAAAAAAAAACAAAAAAAAACAAAGTAGACATACAAATCACTAGGGATGGAGAGATGACTCAGTATTAAGACACATAGATTACTTTGTCAGGGTAGGAAAAGCAGCTGAAATTCAAAGAAACAGAAAGCAAGAGACCAGATAGAAGACAAGATTTCTAAGAAAGTTGAATGAATAAAAACTCAGGAGTTGGCGCTGGGGAGACGGCTCAGTGGTGAAGGCCATGTGTGACTTACTCTCGGAGAGGACCCGAGTTCAGAGTCCAGCACCCATGTCAGGGGACTCACCATGCCTGCAACTCCAGCTCCAGGGCATCCGGGATCTGCCCCCTGCTCTGGCCCCCACAGACCCCTGCACTCACATGCACAAACCCACACCTGTGCACATCATTTTCAAAGTTAAAAAGTTAAAGAGTCTCAGGTGAGGGCTTACCGTTGAGAGAGAAGAATCAAAACGACTACAAAGCTTCAGGGGTCCCCACGGGTAAACAGGAAGGAGGTCAGCTGAAATGGTTTCGGGGGGGGGGGGAGCATGGGGTTGAAAACACCCCAGTGTGGCTGCAGCAAAGACAAATGTTCAAGACCTCCTGCGGTACCTCAGCAGCCACTGAGGAGTGTCCCCACAATGGGACGCGGGGGGGGGGGGTGGATCTCGAAGGCCCTTGGGGGTTCCAATGAACCCCTGCAATTACAGTTAGAAAAATCTGTGCTCACGTATATTGGGAAAGAGATGTACACTTTCAATACAACTCTAGATGCACATGGATTCCCACCCTCCGTCTTGAAGTCAAGCTGTTTGTCCCTCTAAGTGCCACAAGCTAGGTGCCCCAGTCACTTTTCAGAGGGAAAAATACTTATTTAGGTTCACAGTTTCAGAGATTTTCGTTCGCCGGGCGATGGTGGCGCACGCCTTTAATCCCAGCACTCGGGAGGCAGAGGCAGGCGGATCTCTGTGAGTTCGAGACCAGCCTGGTCTACAGAGCTAGTTCCAGGACAGGCTCCAAAGCCACAGAGAAACCCTGTCTCAAAAAACCAAAAAAAAAAAAAAAAAAACAAAAAACAAAAAACAAAACAAAACAAAAAAAAACCCAGAGATTTTCGTTCATGGTTGCCCGGTTCCATTGTTTTGAGGTCAGAAAATTAAAGCTGTTTCTCACTCTATGGCCATAAAAAGCAGAGGGAAAGGCCAGGGACCCACTAGCCCCTTCAAGTACTGGCCCTGTGACCTAGCTTGCTCTCTCTAAGTCTCTCTTCCTCCTGCGGCCACTGTAGGCCAAAACCATCTACCTTTGTAAGAGCTGAACAATGGCAGAAGGTAAACCCTCACATCTGAAAACTGGAAGAAGGAACATGCATCTCAAAATAAACCAAAAAAGTCCACGGGTGAAGAGGGGCCACTGCAGTATCCCAGATGGCTGAGTCTGCAGAGGGTTAACTACACAGTCACCAGCTCAGGAAACAGTTTAGAATGTCTTCGTTATAATTCCGGGTGTTGTGGCACGTTCCTTTAACCCTAGCACACTGGAGGACTCTGGGTAAGACGATGGGACTGGAGAGATGGCTCAGCAATTAAGAGCATTTGTTGCTCTTGCAGAGGATCCAGGTTGAGGTCCTAGCTCCCATGTCGTGGTTCACAAGCACTTGTCACTCCAGT
Source organism: Arvicola amphibius (assembly GCF_903992535.2). Lineage (NCBI taxonomy): Eukaryota > Metazoa > Chordata > Mammalia > Rodentia > Cricetidae > Arvicola > Arvicola amphibius. Next base: position 38,109,076 of record NC_052063.2, read on the forward strand.
TCCAGGTCTGACACCCTCTTCTCACCTCTGAAAGCACCGGAAATGAACGTGGCGCACACACATCACCAGAAACACTGTAAAAGTTCAGTGGAAATCACAGTCCTGTTTCTTGCTCATTCCTTGGGCCAGTTGCCGAATATCTTTTTCTACAAGGATGGTCCAGAAATCCTCCACAAAAAACAGCGAAAATGGCCATTTTAAAGTAACTGCGGTTCAGTTGGCCTTTCTGCTGTCCAGAGAGGCCAGCATCTATCTAGTGGGTGGGAGCTGGGCTTCTTTTATAGCGCCCTCTACTGGATACCACTAATATACTCTTATTCTCAGGCTCGCTAAAAGATTCGCGATTACCCTTATTTACTTATTTATTTATTTATTTATTTATTTTCATGAAAAGCCTCTTAAAAGAGTTTGACTGCTTAAAGAGGTTGCATACCCCTAAAGGGTGGGGGGGAGAGAAGGAGAAGGACAAGGAGAGAAGGAGGAAAGGAAGAAGGAAAATGAAAGAATAAGGAAGGAGGAGGAAGAAGAAAGAAGGGGAGGGGTGGGGAGAGGGAGGAGGAGGAGAAGAAACACTACCAATCTCCAAAATACCAAAATGCCTTCCCCGCCCCCACAGGTTTCTCTGTGTAGTCCTGGCTGTCCTAGAACTTGCTTTGTAGACCAGGCTGGCTTTGAACTCACAGAGATCCGCCTGCCTCTGCCTCTCAAGAGCAGGGATTAAAGGCGTGTGCCACCACCCACCAGCTGCTCTGGAAGTACAACCCTTGGCCTGCAGTATCAGTAACTGAAACCTTGCTGGAGGCACACACTGTAGGGCTCTCCACACCCACTAAGTTACTCTCTTGTTGCCTCTGCCCACAAGGGATTCTGATAGACAGTGAACCAATTATCCACAGACAAGTTTCTTGAAACCTGAGAGTCACAGCGCAGGCAAAATGTGAAGGGAAGATTTAAGTGTAACAAGTCTGAGATCTGTTTCTTGCTGTAGTGGTTACAGGCCCTTCTAGCATCTGGCTGGCTGGCTGCCAGAGTGCTGGGAGCAAGCTCTCTGTGCTGATAGTCCCCAGTGTTAGCACAGTTAATGTCCCACAGTTACTGTGTGAACGAGCAGCTAGCTGGATGAACACTGGAACACTGCAAAGGAGCAGTTCACACCCCGAACAGTGCAAAGGAGCAGTTCATACCCCTTCTGCTTCTGCTTTGGGCACAGCTAACACAGAGCCTAGAAAGTCACTGAGCCCAGAGGGGCTGGAGTGTCCCTCACTGACACAGGTCACCAGCTGCATGCCTGCAATCTCAGATCAAATCGGACTTTCAAATATAACTGCATTCCAGAACCATGCTACAATCTCCAGACCAGCAAAAACGCACAGTTATCCTTAGGGACAAAGTTAGCGAAAGGACTGTCTTCCTCCTGCTGGCAGGGCCCGCTCTTTCTCTGCTCTCTCCGGGGCATGGAACTTACAAATACAGGTTAGTGGCTAGTCATCTACCAGTCAAAGTTGTGGCCATATTAAGTATGTTTTAAAGGTTAAACAGAGATATATTTTAGATATTCTTCATACACTACAGAGAACAACAAAATATGTATTTTTAAAATAATGTAAGGCTTTTCATAACAGTGAGGAACCGTGGAGCGTGCGCTCCAAGGCAGTTGCTCCAGAACCCACTACGAGCCAGTGTTCAGAGCCCCGGCTCATGTGGAGCACAGGGTTACCAAAAAGGGCCGCTATTTGCCTCCCTCTGTTCTTCAACATTGATATCTTACACATATTATATGGTTTCCAACTTAAAGCACCCCCAAAACAGGCCGTGTCATCCAAACCAGATTGAGTAACCAGGCGGATAAGGCACGGTGCGTCCACTAACGATGCCGTGCGCGCGGGGTTGCACAATATCAAGGGAAGTCTCCACAACAGAGGAGCTCATCCAGTCCGTTTCTTCTGACTCATTTCCTCTGGAGAACTTACTCAGAATAAATCAGGCACGGGGCCACAGAATAATTACATTGGTAACAGGAAGCCAGCAGAAAAGTAAAAGAGGAACAGCAAAATCACTCTGCCTACAGGGCTTCTGCAGAGGGCTAGTCGCCCAGTGTGGCTTTTAAGTTCTCATTTAGAAAGGAAGGGAGGAAGCCCTGATCCTTAAGACTTTAAAGGAGAAAAAAGTCAGAGACTAATTTAATGCTCTTATACACTAATTAGAAAAAAACTCAAAACACTAGCCAGGTGGTGGTGATGCACACCTTTAAACCCAGTACTCAGGAGGCAGAGGCAGGTGGACATCTGTGAGTTCAAGGCCAGCCTGGTCTACAGAGTGAGTTTCAGTGAGTCTCAAAAGAAAGAAAAAAACTAGAAAGAAAGAAAGAGAGAGAGAGAGAGAGAGAGAGAGAGAGAGAGAGAGAGAGAGAGAAAAGAAAAAACAGACTAAACATAATCTGATGTGGGAATCCCCTCAGTATGCTGTGAATATGTTTTATTGCCATTGGTTAATAAAGAAGCTACTTCAGGACAGAAATGTAGAGAGAGTAGGCGGAGTCAGAGAGATGCCACATAGCCGCCAGCATACAAGTACTGATAAACAACGAGCCTTGTGGTAAAATATAAAATAATAGAAATGGGTTAAGATACAGGAGCTAGCTAGCAATATGCTTAAGTGATTGAACAAGCAGTGTTTCAATTAATACAGTTTCTGTGTGATTATTTGGGGTCTGGGCAGCCGGAAACAAACAAGCGGCTTCCGTCTACAATAATCTTTAATTTTTAAAAAATATATCATAAAAATACATTGTTTTAGTTTTCTTTCTATTGCTGTGATAAACACTGTGGCCAAAAGCAATTTGGAAAGGAAAGGGTTTACTTGAACTTACGGGTGCCAGTCCATCATCGAAGGAAGTCAGGACCAGAGCTTGAGGCAGGAATTGAAATAGAGACCATACAGGAATGTTGCTTACTGGCTGGCTTTCAGGCTTGCCTTCAGTCACGTATCTAAGGCCCACGTACCAAGGGATGGTACTGCCTACAGTGATCTGGGCTTTCCTACATCAGTCAGCAATTAAGAAAATACGCCACAGATATGCCCACAAGCCGATCTGATGGGGGCAGTTCCTTAGCTGAGGTTACCCCTTCCCAGGTGTGTCAAGTTGACAGCCTAGATCAGCCGTCTGTCACAGCTTGGAAAGATTCTTATCTGAATTAGATTTTACAGCTAACTTTATCTGTTAGATGCAATCCTGCTTTGCTGTAGCTGGCTAACGGGTGTGGGCTCATGACGGGTGGGACACCATTACACTCATCCAAGTAGTGTCGACACGCGCCTTTTCTTGCCTTACTGAAAATGACCTACTAGTTGAGAAAATAAAACCAGGATAAAAAATGGTTAGTGTCGGATGTGGCTTTCCTCAAGCTGGAGCAAATCACTGGGGCATGCTCTGGCTCCCTGAAACACAAGGTGAAGAAGGCATGGAGCAAAAGTAGATTCGTGGAACACAGCAGGAGGGACGGGAAAGGAGGGAACAGAGGAAACACAAGGGAAACAGACAACAGCAAAGGAGGGAAATTAGCCAGAAGCAAGAAGGGAAAGTCATAATATTTACATAGACTATCTTGGGTCAAGATGGAAAATGGCTCTGTTTTGTTTCAAATCTAAAGTTAAGCCTAAGATGGAAAAAAGAAACCCTAAGGAATGCTGAGAACAGGAGAAACAGTCTTCCTTGGGGAAGAACCCAGTTGGTTATCCTAAACAAGAGCTCAGTCCTGAAATCATATACATACAGGTAACATTATAGGGACTGAGCAGGTTGTATTTATATATTTAGGAGTGTGTGTGTGTGTGTGTGTGTGTGTGTGTGTGTGTCTGTAAGACCAACTAAAAAAGACACCGTGAGTGTGAGAGAGGACAAAGAGGGTACATAAGAGGTGTTGAGGTGTTGGAAGGAAGACAGCAAAGAGAAATTCTTTATTATAATTCCAAACATTTTTAAAAATTAAAAACTGAAAAATCCCTTATAAGTGTAAAGATCTATTCCTTAAAACAATTCACAGGTCTCTAAACATGCTAAGAACTATTTTTAAGACTGCTTTAGGACAGGAGCTACCGTGTCAGCGACCCAGTCCTCCCTACAATGTGGAACTAGGCTCCATCTCCGGCACCAGTAAGGTAAAACAGGAGCTGGGATAACACTGAGATTCTGCATTTGCCCAGCGCCCATAAGGCCTTGAGTCTGATTGCAAGCAGTGCCAAAAGGGGGCACAAAAGTAAAAACAGGGCCTTGGGAGCTCAGTCCAGTGCTCCAATGTGGGTCTCTGTCTCTATCTCCATCCACTGCCAGATGAAGGTTCTATGGTGATGTGCAAGATATTCATCGGTGTGGCTATGGGAGAAGGCCCATGAAGAGCAGAAGGAGGGAGAACATGAGCAAGGAAGTCAGGACGGAGGGGTGCACCCACCCACAGAGATGGTGGGATTGATCTAATGGGAGCTCACCAAGGCCAGCTGGAATGAGACTGAACGAGGATGTGATCAGACCAGACTCTCTGAATGTGGCTGACAATGAGGGCTGACTGAGAAGCCAATGATAATGACACCGGATTTTGAATCTACTGCATGTACTGGCTTTTGGGAGCCTAGTCTGTTTGGATGCACACCTTCCTAGACCTGCATGGAGGGGGGAGGGCCTTGGACTTCCCACAGGGCAGGGCACCCTGACTTCTCTTGGGACTGGAGAGGGAGGGGGAGGGGGAAGGTAGAGTGGGAGGGAAATGGGAGGATGGGAGGAGGTGGAAATTTTTAATAAATAAAAAAAACTGAAAGAAAAAATGTAAGGCAAAAGAAATACAAAGATGTAACATTCAAAAAAAAAAAAGGTAAAAACAGTCAGAAATCAAATTGACTACATTCCAAGGTAACCCAATAGTTTAAGATGCTATCTTTGTAGACATATATATTCAGGCTAATAAATTATAAATAATGAGAACATCCGCACTTTGTACGCTGTCGTACAACCTATGTAGGAAGTAAGACACAGACACAGTCCCAGAGAGCGGTTTGAGCACATCTCTGCCTTATCAACAGAGCAGCCCAATAAAAGGGCAGAGGCATAGATCTGAAATGACTGTCAACCAACCACAAAACACTAGGCACCACGAGCCCTGAGGATCTGGACTCAATGTGTGTCATTCAGGGATTCATCTGTCTATCATGGAGCGCAGGGGCTCCTCGGGCTCGATGAGAAGGAAGAGAATGTGAGAGTTCGCACTTAAGTCAGGGAAGAGTGGTTCCCCTATTATTCATACCATTTTCCCGTCCATTTCCAACGCGACTTCACATACACGGCCTTCTCACACCCCACCCGAACCCTGGGAAAGGGCAGCCTGTGTTTTCTTGGCCCGCTTTACGAAGTTGTTGAGGCTGACACACCAAAGTAACAGCCTCCCATGCTGCCTGCTAAACTTTAGCATATATATGTTAGATAACCTAGGAGTGAGCAGGAGGGGGAGTCCCCTCCCCTTTTTTTCTCGAAAGGTAAATTTTCCAGTGTACAAAGAGCCTTGGTTCCCCAGTTAACAATCTGGCTTCATTTGAACATATTCTCCCAAAAGACATGGTCAGAAACTAGGCTGGACCCTATAGAGGACAAAGCCAAAGCCACTAAGGGTTCATCCGCTAACCAATGTCACCTTAAAACGTGACACTCCTCAGTGGACCTCCGGGCAAACTCAGTGTTGGATACATTTCCAGTTACCCAGAATTCATCAGGTTGTGGTTTAGAAGTAACAGTCAGAAGGCAGGTCAGGGAGAATGTGCACACTTCCTCTGTGACCGGCAAAGCAGGCACTACTTCTCTTGGAGAAGAACCCTTCAAACATGTACACAGTAAAATTTGCTTGATCAGAAAATATAGAGAGATATATAATTATAAAACTTTATTGAGGAGCTTCAAAATTAAAGTATCAGTACTCATCTTTGAGGGTCCTCCTGTACTTCCTAACAGCACACAGGGACTTAGGAGTCTGTGCTGTCTCATTAATATTCATATCTGCTTTCTGTTCTTTGTAAATACCTCTTGTATTACTCAAAAATATGTTTAAAAATAAATATACAATTCAAATATGTATATATTTGACAATTTTAAGTATGATATATATGTGTGTATGTTTTATTTACATTCCTCCATGGTCCACTGAAGTCTTTATTTTTTTAGGTACCTAGGGAGCCATATCATTAAGGCTGATGGTGGTTTTACCCAGAAAAAAAAATACATACCAAGAGTTATTTTTCAGGTTTTCAGCAAAACACAAAAGGAAGGAAAATGGTTTCGCTCTTAATTCCAAATGCTCTCAATTTTTAAATGCAAGGTCACTATTATAAAAGTTGTTCATATTTGTATAGAACCTGGAGAAAATGCAAACTTTAAACTTTCTGTTTAAAGAAACTGGCTTAATTAAGCTTATGCGGAAGGGGGCAATCAGAACACTAGCCAGTGATTCTCCTACGGGAGCCAGCACTCGCCCGGGCCTTGGAGGCCTCCACGGCTGCTGCTGTGGTCAGCGTGCTCTGCGGCCACTCCTTAGGACAGTGGCTCCACACGACCACGGCGAAAGCCTTGCTCTGACAGGACATTTACGCAGCTCTGAAGGACATACCCAGCAAGTATGAAGGACACAGCCGACGGTAACAGCTCGATTCTTGGTGGTTTCTTTTCCTTCTGAATCAATAAGCTAGAAATGATCCCCACGGGGATCCATCCGCTTCCCTGGGACACACACAGAAGGAAATGCACAAAGCAGCCTGTCCCCAGATGCGTGGCACTGCATCTGAACATAATCGCAGAAGGCAATAAACCAGGTCCAGACGTGCTGGCGGGCTGACTGGACTGGACTATGAAGAGAACTGATTTGCAGCAAGCACGAAGTATCAAGACCATCATTTTGATTTCATAAAAGCTGCGCTGTGCAGGAAACTAAAACATGGCTAAAAACACATGGCCGCGAGCTTTCTCAACCTGAGAGTAACCAGACATGAGCAAACACAGTTCGGTAAAGAAGCGGCATCAAGCGGGTAAACCAAGTGGAGAAACCCTGCACGATGGCTTGGGTGACTCCACACAGAACACCACCAAACGTTCTAAAGATAAGAAGAGTGTGGCAGTCACCTGAAAAGAGCCTGTGACTGGTTTTTGCCATAAGGGTCAATACCAAATCATCACCACCACCTGGTAGAAATTCCTCACCCAGATTCTAATTACAGTATAATACTAATTAGATTACTGGTAAAGCTGGTTAATATGGGCGTTGATGAAACTGAAACAGTCCCATCTGGTATCTGATCCTGGCTGCTCTTCAGGGACACAGAGAGAATATGTTGAGAAGTGTGTTAGGGCACAGTGTTCAGAATAATAACAAAAAATCAAGAAAGATACACGAAAGATAGATAACTATTCCATCTACACGAGAGACAGGAAAACCAGGAAATGGGGATACACAGTAGCCATGGCACTTCCTAGACGACTCTTTGGAGATTCCATTCTTGGTCTTCATTGCTCATGAAGTGTGCAACATGATTAGGGAGGAGCTGTCTTTAGCTCAGTTCGGAAAGAAGCGTGTGTGAACACAAGTTCTAGTCACAAACCACTGTTGCCCCTCAGGGCAACTAAGAACACTGTATCCAGTCTTGAGAATCCTTGAGCAAGCTCCTGCTAACCTTTGGATCCAGGTTTCAGACTTGCAAACACTTTGGGGTTCTTAAGGGCAAGGGAGAGTTCATTGAGGAAGGAAATAAAATGGGAGTCTCTCTCGGATTTCTTTGACTCAAAAATGACAACGATGGTGAAGTGGGGCTCTGGGCGGGTCAGGAAGTAGGTGCTCTGGACTTTGTCGTCATAGAAGTGGACCACTTTCTCCAAGCTGTTCAGGTCGGATGTCCGGTCTGTCATGATCATAATGACATTGGGCCAGTGCATGACAGGCCTGTCACTGGGCAGAGACACTACGGCTGGGTACTGGTCCACTCCCTTAGGGGCCTCTCGGTAGGAATGTGGGTGATGGTAGCCATGACCCTGAAAGCTCTCTGAGCCTCTGTTGTCAAAAATTAAGGACACATTGGCAGCATCGTACTTCCTGATGAAACTGGAGATCTTCCCAAAGAGGTCTGGGTTAGCCTTAGCCGTCAGCGCTTTCATTTCTGAAGCGGTCGTCTGTCGGCTCAGGGCCTCGTGGAAGTAAAAGCTAAACTTAGCCAGGAGCATGGTTTTGAGTTTCATCAACCAAAGGAAGAGGTGTGGGGGCTGAGCGGCCTTCTGCGACTGCCCTCCAAACAGGTGCTTCTTGGTCTCCCGCTGCTTCTCAAAGGTCTGGCCCCAGCTCTGCAGCTTCGTGTGAGCGTTGTGCAAGGTCACCAGGGAAGGCAGGAACTTCCACTCGGAAATCTGGGCCTGGGCCCTCAGGAGATGGCTCAGCACGCCCACTTCCAGCTGGAAACTGCTTTCCAGAGGGCTAAGGATAGGGTGGTGAAATCTAGAGGGGAGAGGATGGACAGAAATCAGTAGCAATGTTACTTCATGGGGAGAAACCTTCAAAAATAACAAACCAGCAAGAGCATAAACCCAGACTAGACCAACGGACAAGCGACGCTACTCACGGCCAGCCTGGGCTCAGAGGGCCTAGGGTTGGGGAGTTTGTTTGTTGTTGTTTTTAGAACTCGGACATAATTTGGGCATTTCATCTTACTCTCCTAAGAAAATACCCTTTATTTTGTGGTTTTTCTTTTTGATGAAAGTAACTAATTTCTTTCCAAATAAGGAGAAATTACTTTGGCTGTAATATTTTATTTACTCTGAGAACTGTATGACTAACATTATCATCAAAACAAGGGATCCTCTTTTTGGGGTGTGCAACTAAAAAACACTACTAAGACACCTGTCATCCACAGATAAACTATTTTACTGTCCACAGACCCACTTTACAGATGAACATACACACTCTAAACCTTTATCTGAAACTCAATAGACACGGGCATTTACCAGACAACTGTCATCCATTCGACTCCCCAATTCCCTTCAGAGTTAACCACAATTCGAAACAAAATGGTGGCCACAGGGAGGTGGGAAATAAAGCACAATGGGATGTGTGCAGTGAAAAGCAGAAAGGACGGTTAACTGGGCAAAAGGAGACATCTAGAACGGGGGAGGGGCACAGGTCAGCAGAGGGCAGTGGGAAGGGTAACAAGTTCAAACAAGAAGAGTGACTCCTACGTAAGAAGATGCTTACCCATGATGAAACCCATTATTTTGTAATTAAACCTAAAAAATTAATTTAAAAAAAAAAGGTGGCCACAAAAGAAGATCTAAAATCTTTTAAAAATCACTTTCCTCTACAAGAGCTAGTTCCAGGACAGGCTCCAAAGCCACAGAGAAACCCTGTCTCGAAAAACCAAAAAAAAAAAAAAAAAAAAAAAAATCACTTTCCTCAAATCCACAGAAGGTATTTAAGACCTGGAGTGTTCTGCTCCTCATTCAAATTGAGTTGCATTCCCAGTGCCACCTGCCCGGTCTTAGCTACCATGAAATGATGAGAGTGTACCATTTCAGGGGCTGCAGAGCCGGTCGCAGGGTAAGAGCACAGAGTACTCTTGTAGAAGACTTGAGTTCAGGTCCCGACACCCACATCAGCTGCCTCACAACCACCTGTAACTAACTCTAGCCCCAGTGGATCTGACGCCCTCTTCTGGCCTCCACTGGCACTGCACTCACATGCACACCCCTCCCCACACATTACATATAATGGAAAATAGATCAATTCCCACCTATACAAAGTCTCTTAAAACTTCCTGACCATGTGCTGCAGTGATACCTTATACTGTGACCAAGTACTGAGTACTGCACACGTGTAAATTTACTCCTTACTGTGCAGTGTATCATGATATTCTGTAATGTATATATCATATGTCGCATTTCTAGTTAGTAAATGAATTTATGAATGGAGACTGTTGACTGCCATCTGTAAACACCGTTCCACTTCACAATAATATTGGAGGAGGGGCAACAAGATGTGGGAGGTCCTTAATTTTTCGGCAGAGGAGAATGGGCAACTTGAAATGCTGAGGCAAGTGAGAACCAGCCCTTCCTCCCCAGCATTCCTCTCTTCCTCTCAGGTCTCCTCTGCAGGGTCACCGTCTTAGAGAAATCTGCTCCCAAGCCAGGGTAGGCCCCAGCCCTAGCCACTCTTGTTTTTTTAGATTTATTTATTTAATTTTATGTGTGTGTTGTCTGCATTTGTGTGTGTGCCCCACCTGTATGCTCTGTGTCTGTGGCGGTCAGAAGACAGTGTCAGACTCCCTGAATCTGCAGTTAGAGGCTGGTACAAGACATCATGGAGGGGAGGGGAACTGAGCCCAAGTCCTCTGCAAGAGCAGTGTGCTCGTAACTACTGAGCCATCTCTCTAGCTCTTCAGCCAGATTTCTTATGTAGCCAGAGCTCACTTACTTAGGCATGGTTCTGCCCACAGTCGGTTGGGCCTCCCATATCAATCATTAGTCGTGACAACATCCCACAGACGTGCCGGCATGCCAAACTGACCTGGACATCCCCAGTTCAGACCCCTCAGGAGATTCTGGGCTGATCTAACAGGACAGTATTGGCAGAGAATGCTACTGCAGATGCTCCTAGACTTGTAACCCCATCAGCCCATCCTACCTTTAAAATAGTGCAAGGCAAAATACGTTTGCTGCCCCCAGCCTAGCAACCATCGTAGTTGCGTCGGCTGCCACACGCCATGACTGCCTGGCTAGCTCACAGCTGAGGTCGCCCAGTGTCACTAGGGTACTCTACCTGGGAAACAATCAAAATTCAAAGTTCCAAGCACAGTTTCTACTGAATGTTCATCACTTTTTCAGCATTGAAAAAATCATGAGCCGGGCGGTGGTGGCGCACGCCTTTAATCCCAGCACTCGGGAGGCAGAGGCAGGCGGATCTCTGAGTTCGAGGCCAGCCTGGTCTACAAGAGCTAGTTCCGGGACAGGCTCTAGAAACTACAGGGAAACCCTGTCTCGAAAAACCAAAAAAAAAAAAAAAAAAAAAAAAAGAAAAGAAAAAAATCATGAGTCAGGCAGGAATCACCTCTGATCTTCCTACTGCTTGCCACTAGAAATCACATTTATATAGCCAATGCTCTGCTTCAAAGAACATGAATTCTCACTACAAACCTCAGAAAGTGTGAACAAGCGCTTCCACGACACCATAGAAGCATAATGTTCAACACTTATAAGATGCATGTTAACAGCAAAGCTATTTTTCAACCTCAAGGAAAGCTAAACATTCATACCATCGTCAGTCTGCCCAATGTAGACAGAGTTTTATGACGCACTATTTCCCAGTTTCCTCTCTGCCCCGTGCCTCACAGCTACTCCCAGCTCAGACTGTGATCCACAAACATACACCTAAGTCAAGGTAGTGAGCTTGGAAGTCTGAGACAGGAGACCGCCAACAGCTTGTGGAGAACATTGGCTCTAAAGAAATGAGAGCATGGGAGGAGGGGAGGGAACAGAGGGAGGACAGGCAAGCAGGAAACCAGGGTCCAGAGCAGAGATAGGTGCAGAATAGACATTTGTGCTAAGGAGAAGCAAAACTCTAGAAATGCTACTTCCGTACTCCACAGACCTACACTGTGGAGTTCCTTCCAAAAGTATGCTGACTGCATCTATGACAGTCAGAAGTAAAAGAAAAAAAAATCAATCTGCAGAAATACATACTTAAAAATGATGAAAATGTTTGTCCTGTGCCTTTTCCTGCTCCCCTGTGCATGCTCAGTCTTAACAGGGTAGTCTGGCCGGACACACAGCAATTTCCCTCTCAGTTTAGGAGAGCTGTCCTAAGAATAGGGCTGGCTCTTAAAGGCACGAGAGGACAATTTAAAAAAAAAAATGATGAAAATGGGAAATTTTATGTTGTGTCCATTTTACTGCAACAGAAGAAATCTGCAGCCCTTTCTCATTGAAAGCCACTAGTTTGCTGCTACTTAGCTACCACCCCACTGAGGGTATTCTAGTCTCCCTGGTCCATAGATCCTACGTTCCTAGTTCCATAGGAGACAGTAATGAACATAGACATGGTAAAGTTAACCTTATAAGTTAGACACAGTAAGAAACTAATAATTAATAATAAAATGCAATTATTAACAGTATAGAATCATTATTAAAAAGATGCTATCTCTCTCTGATCTAGGTGTTCAGCAGCTTATACAATACGGACCTACTGGACAAGGACCACGCCCACTGAGTGGCACAGTGTGATTTCATCGCATGATGCACACGCATTATTTTGAGTGTGTTAACGTGTATACATGTTTGCATGCAAATATACATGTGTACACTGAATGTAGAGGTCAGAACACAGGCTTGGGTGTCGTCTTTCAGGAACACGGCCTCCCTGTTTTTAGAGAGATGAGATGAGTCTCTCAGTAGCCTAGAGGTAGCCAAGCAGGTCAGCTAGCTGGCCAGTCAGACACAGGGATCTGCCCGTCTCTACCTCCTCAGCAGTGGGATTCCAAGTGCGCATGCCACTGTGCCGGATGTTTTTTTTATGTGGGTTCTGGAACTGGAACTCAGGTCCTCTGCAAGCACTGGACTGATGAATTATCTCTCCAGCCCAAACATGCAATTTAAAACTTGTTAATTTTTTGACTTGCTGAATTTCAGCTACTGGATGACTATGAGAACTGCTCAAGGGGTCTACTGGGCAAAGGTGGGGTCAGAGGGCTGCCCTGTAAGACCTTCCATAGTGAGAGGTGGTATTTATAACACACACAGCAGAAACTCACACATTTAATATGAGGGACACAAAATACAAGGGACTGTTAGCCAGCCTTACAAAAGCAAAGAACACTGCCACATGCTTGAGCATGGATGACCTTTGAGGGCAGCATACCAGGCCAAATCACGTCAGTGTACAAGTTCCTTGGAATAAACTAATAGACCTCCTAAATCATCAACCAAGTCAGAGCAACCAACACCTCTGTGTGAGGGACCTGGGACATCTGCACGGGAATGTGTATAATATGTGATGGAAGAAAACCAGTGTGAAATGTCCTGAGAATGAACACTATTCTGATGACGTATGGTTCTTAGAAGACGAGAAGCTGAGGATTCAGGAAGGTGAGGTTACGATACTAGTATCTTCCAAACAATAGCAAAGTTTTTGTTATTGTTATACACAGGGAGAGAGAAAGTCAGCATAGCAAATACTAGCAAAATGTGAAGTTGAATGAAGGATACCTGTGTGTTCACTGCAGACACTGTGTGTGTGTGTGTGTGTGTGTGTGTGTGTGTGCTTGAGTGAGTTTATGTGCACCATGTCTATTCGGGAGCCCACAGAGGCCAAAAGAGGGCATTAGATCCCCTGGAACTGGAGTCACAAAGGTTCTGAACCAACATGTGGGCTCTGAGTCAGCCCTCCAGTCCTTGGTTGTTTTTTGTTTTTTAACAGCTTTGTTGGTATTTAATTTATGTCCATAAATGTACTATAATTCACCCTTTAAGAAAATGATTCAATGTTTTGGTATACTCAAGAAACTGCAAGCATCTCCGTGTCAGTTCTTCCGTGTCTGTACACACTGGAACTGCTGGTCATATGGTCACATGTTCATCACACTCTGCTTGTACTTTTCCTTTTCAAGATTTACTTTAGTTTTGATTTTAAGATTGCGGGAAAGAGTGCCCATACACAAGCATGGGACCACTTAGAGGCCAGACGTATCAGATCCCTTGGAGCTAGAGTTACAAGTTGTGGTGGTTTGAATGACAATGGCCCCAGAGGCTCACAGGGAGTGACACTATTAGGAGGTGTGGCTTCGTTAGAATAGGTATGGCCTTGTTAGAGGAAGTGTGTCACTGGGAGGTGGGCTTTGCGGCTTGGGGAGCTCAAGCCAGGCCCAGTGCCTCTTTCTCTTCCTGCTGCCTGTGGATCCAGATATAGAACTCTCAGCTCTTTCTTCAGTGCCATGTCTGTCTATATCCTGCCATGATGAAATGGACTAAGTCTCTGACTGTAAGCCAGCCCCAATTAAACGTTTTCCTTTAAAAAGAACGGTCATGGTCATGGTCATGGTATGTCCTCACAGCAATAGAACTCTGACTAAGACACAGGTGGTTGTGAACTACCTGTTCCACAACCTGGCATTGCAGTGATCAACCTAAGATAAAGATGGGTGCTAAAAACTAAGCTCAGGTCTTGTGAGAGCAGTGCGTAACCGCTGAGCCCTCTATCTGGCCTCTGCAATTAACTTCAGGGCTGCAGAGTTGGCTCAGAGGTTAAGAGCACTGCCTTCTCTGCCACAGGACCCTGATGTGGAAGGGTCTTCTGTTTGAGTTGATTTCATTGGTTAATAAAGAAACTGCTGGCTCATTTGACAGGCCGGCCCTTAGGTGGGTGGAGTAGACAGAACAGAATGCTGGGAAGTTAGTCAGATCGCCATGCCTCTCCTCTCTGAGCCAGACGTGATGAAGCTCCGGCCCAAGATGGACATACGCTAGAATCTTCCAGGTAAGGCACCACTTCATGATACTACACAGATTATTAGATATGGGTTAATCAAGATGTGAGTAAGAGGCTGGAACTAATGGGCCAGGCAATGTTTAAATGAATGCAGTTTGTGTGTTGTTATTTCGGGGCATATGCTAGCCAGTGGCTGGGAGCAGGGCGGGATGAAAAGCAGGTCTGCCTGCAGCCCCTCACTACAAAATGGCGCCCCCGTGGATAACTGAATCTACAGAAAGCTTGGGAAAGAATAAAGCATGGCTTCTTGGTGGCAGCAATTTCTCAGGTCTGCTCTGCTTGCTAGAGACAAGAAAGCGCTCTCATCTAAGAGAGGCTTCCTGACTCAGCTTTAGCTGCAAAACTCTGCAGCTCTTTAAGAGGTCCTGCCACCAAACACTTAAGTGGTGTTGATGAAAAACTGACTGCATGCTTTTAGCATCCTATTTCTGTTGTCCTACAGCCACATGAAGCACCCACCACATGCCAGGCACCTACCCCAGCAGCCTGCCCTCCGCCCCTTCCTACTGTGATGATATCTTTGCTAACCCACCCTATATGCTGGTGGCACAGTAATTAGCCTTAGATAGAAATGAGAACATGGCATCCCCTGTCCACAACCTTTCGTGGTGTCCTACTAGTCACCAGACTGGGCAAACTTTCATGCTGAACACAACTATTTACCAATTTGCTCAGTGGTTTCAATTGAGTAGCTGCTGTACAGTGGCTACTGCTTTAGGATTTCAAGCAGCTGGCATCTTGTTTGGGTACCTTTTTTAAAAATCAAACCAATCCGAATTAATATACCCTAATGTGTAATATCCTTCAAAGGGCATCTTTCTAATCCAAGTAATAGCTACTGTGCTGGGCTCCAAGGAAGCCAAAATAAAACTAGGCCCTCCACTTTGGTGAAGTTCTTAAATTCCTACGATTCTTTGGAGATTGTTTCCAGGCCAAGCAGTATGCAGCATATCACAAACAGTTCCATTTCTTTGTAAGGAGCAATATTTTTCAAATAGAAACAGATTTCCAGTCGAGAAAAAAAATTAAACTAAACTGGCCTCAAAATAATTTCTTAGCTATCCGAAAGAACTAAAGTTTGTCCTTCAACAGCAATGCATGCCTTCACTAAGAGTTGAAACCAAAGCCACAACAGAAGAACACAGAAGTTCATAGTAAGAAGTGCATAGTAACGACCACAGGAGAGTAACAGGGAGAACTCCCAGGTTATTACACTGAAAAGAGCACTTACTGGACTAGTAGCCGCTCAATCACATTGCTCTCCATACACCTGTGTGTGTGTGCAGGGTGAGTGTGTGTGTGTGTGTGTGTGTGTGTGTGTGTGTGTACAGGTGCATGTGCCTCGGTGCAAAAGCCAGAGACAACATCGGACACCCTGCTCTATCACTCTCTGCCTTGTCCTGGACATGGGATCTCTTGCTGAACATCAGCAGTCTTCCTGTCTACAACAGCCATAGCTGGTGTACAGTGCGTGCAGTGTCTTCCTGTCTACAACAGCTATAGCTGGTGTACGGTGTGTGCAGTGTCTTCCTGTCTACGACAGCCATAGCACTGGTGTACAGTGCGTGCAGTGTCTTCCTGTCTACGACAGCCATAGCACTGGTGTACAGTGCGTGCAGTGTCTTCCTGTCTATGACAGCCATAGCACTGGTGTACAGTGCGTGCAGTGTCTTCCTGTCTACGACAGCCATAGCACTGGTGTACAGTGCGTGCAGTGTCTTCCTGTCTACGACAGCCATAGCTGGTGTACAGTGCGTGCAGTGTCTTCCTGTCTACGACAGCCATAGCACTGGTGTACAGTGTGCGGTGTCTTCCTGTCTACGACAGCCATAGCACTGGTGTACAGTGTGTGCAGTGTCTTCCTGTCTACGACAGCCATAGCACTGGTGTACAGTGCGTGCAGTGTCTTCCTGTCTACAATAGCCATAGCACTGGTGTACAGTGTGCGGTGTCTTCCTGTCTACGACAGCCATAGCACTGGTGTACAGTGTGTGCAGTGTCTTCCTGTGTATGACAGCCATAGCACTGGTGTACAGTGCGTGCAGTGTCTTCCTGTCTACAACAGCCATAGCACTGGTGTACGGTGCGTGCAGTGTCTTCCTGTCTACAACAGCCATAGCACTGGTGCACAGTGCGTGCAGTGTCTTCCTGTCTACGACAGCCATAGCACTGGTGTGCGGTGCGTGCAGTGTCTTCCTGTGTACGACAGCCATAGCACTGGTGTGCGGTGTGTGCAGTGTCTTCCTGTGTACGACAGCCATAGCACTGGTGTGCGGTGCGTGCAGTGAGCCCCAGCTGTCTACACGGGTGCTGGGGATCAGAACTGGTGCTCTTACCCATGGAGCCATTTCTCTGGTCCCGAAGCAACCGTTCTACTGTGAGAATTCTGTATTTCCTGAAAACTTACAGAGGGAGCTGTTCAGCATGGTTAAATAAACCCCAAAGTGCCAAATGGATGCCTGCTGTTTAATGAGCACATAAAATGGAGTACAGGGACCTTCCTAAGAGTTAGGGAAAACTTGGACTGGAGAGATGGCTCAGAGGTTAGGAGCACCGACTGCTCTTCCAGAAATCCTGAGTTTAATTCCCAGCAACCACATGGTGGCTCACAACCATCTGTAATGAGACCTGATGCTCTCTTCTGGTGTGCAGGCAAAACATGCAGACAGAACACTGTATATATAATATATAAATAAATGTTTAAAGGAAAGAGTGAGGGGAGACTCAGAGCCTGTGGGCTGACAGACTGTCACTCTCTCCACACTCACCTGGAGCTGTATTTCTTGAGGATAGTATCCAAAATGCCGACCAGCTCTTCCGTGTTGATGAACTTCTGCGTGCTGAGGGTGTACATCTTCTCATAGAAGTCTGCGATCTCCATCCGGGCCTGAACAAAGAAACAGAGCTGCTCTGACAGGTGGGGCAGCAGCTCCTCCACATGAGGAGCAGTTCCACCCGGGGCACCTCGGCCTGTGGCCACCTTCTTCAGTTCGTTATGCAGGGACGTGTAGATGGTGCGGATGGAGTCCTTCCTGCTGAAGAACGACTGGCCCCCTGGGAAGCAGACAGCATAAGCACATGACAGGTGAGGAAGGGAGTGAAGGACCTGGCACCTCCCAGCCCCCACATGGAAAGGACTAGAACCTGTGGAGCTCAGCGAGCTTGGACTGAGGATTGGGGCACAGACACCCAAGTCAGCACCTCACTGAGGATCAAGTCAAAAATGAGCACTTGCTACAAATTCATCTTACTCATGTATCAACTCTCCTCTACTCCATTCCACGGACATTCAAAACTTCTTTAGAAATCATTACCCTGAATCTTTTTTTTAAAGCTCTCCTTTTTTATAGATACACTTTTTTAAAAAGGAGAACACACAAGGGTTATCACATACTTCCATTAGGACTGGTAGCCCAGAGCACACTGTTTCCTCTTCAGAGGTGCAATTGTCTTGAATCTCATCTTTCAGGCTGTGCCAGGAAATGAGAATGAATGCTCACACATCTTTTTAAAAGAGAACGCACACTGGGATCTCGGAGCCGGGGACTGCAGCGCTCTTGACAAGGTTGACAATGCAGGCTTCAGAATAAGCACCACACTGTGAATTATTAAGGCCAAGAACCAATTATAAGTAACTGCTGCCCTGCCGCCAAGGAAACCTGCAAAGGCATCAGAGAGGCTACATTGTTGCTGATGGATGAAAAGGACCAAACAGCAGAGGCATCGCTTACCTACTTGTGACTTTGTATATGACTAACTATGTTTCTAATCACCGGTATCTTCTTAAGCATTAGATCCCCCATCAAAGAGCCAGAAGCGAGACTAGCAGAATGAAAAGAAACAGGCAGAGCTGACAGCGGCAATCTCTGCAAATGCACAAAAACCTCAGAGACTTTGTTACATTCAGAGCGCTTTCGTGCAATGAATTTATTGCTATTATAAATATATTAAGATTGAAAGTTAACTATTAAGGAATCTGAAAAATATCCTCTTAATAATTTATTTTAGAATTTTTTTTAACTTTGCTTCTTGGCTTATGTCTCAAGAAATAAACCTTACACCCCTTGTTACCCTGATCCAGGTTTTAACACTGAAAGTCTGATCTCCCGGGGAAAGCCTTCATCCAGATGTTTTGCTGATCTCGTTATTGTCTAAGCTGGAACTGAACCGACTGACACCGTGACACAAAGCGCTCGCAGCTCCACATCTAGAGGCCCCGATCTGGGAGCTCTACTTCATTCCAATCCCTAAATTACTAATTCTGTAGAAATATTTTCTCTCATATGCATGGATACACTAACAGCGGTGATAGTTCTCAGAAGTCTGTCCTCTGTGTCTGTATTCTGATTTTGTAGTGATCGGTATAGAATAGTCCTCTGTGCCCATGTCTAGAACAAACATCCCCTACATTAGGAAGGTAGTAAAAATGTCATACAGAGATGGTTATGACAGCATACACCTATAACCCCAGAGCTCAAGAGACAGAGGCAGGAGGATCCAAAATTCGAAGATCCTCAGCCACAAAGTGAGTTCCGGGTCAGGCTACACAATGGGAGACTCTCTGAAAATGAAACTGCAGTATCAGAAAGCATCATGCAAAAGCCAAAAGCTTTACAAATCTAAAGGACAATTTCAAGTCCTCACTGCCAAACTTAAATGCTGTGTGATATTCAAACCACCTAGCTGTTCTGAGCTTTAAATGCTGTTACTGTCAACGTAAAACCAGAACTGTTGAAAAGACAGAAGAGGCAGCACTTTGAACAGGCCTGGAAGGAAGAATATACTCAGTCTTGTTGGTCCCTTTCTTTCCACTTTATAATTGAGCATGGGAAATTCTATAGTAAATTACTATTTAACAGGCAGATAGGTGACCTTGACTCTACACTCAATGTTAAGAAAAAAAAAAGAAAGAAGGTGGTCATAGCAAAAACTTGAACTTTGCACCGAAAAAGTAAAGCCTACCCTCATCTGATGACAGGGGAACAGAAATACAGCATAAATGCAAACGATACCTTTCCAGGTCCACCCACACCAGTCACCAGCAGGGAAAGGTAAACAAATACTCCAATTCCACCTCTTTTCTCAAAGAGAAACAACCCCATCTCTTCACTCCCTACCCTCTAATACCCAATGAGGACCAGCCTTCCTTCGTCCTGGGGAGCAACAGAAACACCCAACTCATTTACCTTTCTAGTATTTTCAATTTATAAATTATGATGTTTTGGGTTTTTTTTTCCAGAATGTTCTAGTTATCAACGGCCATTATTTTTTCCAAGATTTCAACCTTTTATCTCATATGAAATTTAAAGCATAAAGAACATGTTAACCATGCTGGGCGGTGGTGGTGCACACCTTTAATTCCAGCACTCAGGAGGCAGAGGCAAGCGGATCTGTGTGAGTTTGAGGCCAGCCTGGTCTACAGAGTGAGTTCCAGAACAGGCTCCACAGCTACAAGTTTTTTGAGAAACGCTGTCTCAAAAACAAAAGAAAAAAAAGAAAGAAAGGAAGGAAGGAAGGAAGGAAGGAAGAACGAACGAAAGAAAAGAAAAAAGAAAACCATGTAAGCATCCTGAGCAATGTCAAATTTTGTTAAACTTCTTTTCAACAACCATTCTCGAGTGGCAGGGAGGTAAGGTCTCAATCCTCCACTGTGTCCACCCAGCACATTTTAATCACTGTTCTTTTCCCAAAATTTTTCTGGCCTCAAAGCAAAGATAAGAGTCATGCCCAGTTTTTCAGGACTGGTCCACGGCAGTGACAGAAGACTCCCCTCAGGTCTGTCCTTTAGTTAAAGGCCCAGGCTTGCATTTTAAATCAGGACCAGCAGCTGGAGCTTCAGACAGAGGTCAAAGACTTTTTGTTTTTGCAGGCGAGGTCTCACTTTGTCGCCCAAGCTGACCTTGAATTGCCCATACTGCTGCCTCAGAGTGCAGGGATTACAGGCACGCTGTTCAGACTCACTTGCTATTCGCTAGCCCAGTAGATCTTACTGAAAGAATGAGGTGGTAAGATACATCAACCGCCTTGCTACGGTGATCGCTTCATAACATATATCAAAACATCAAGTTAGAGAGCCTAAGAATATATACAATTTTTGTTTGTCTATTATACCTTCAAAAATTTTTAAAGACTTTTCAGACCATGCTTCTTTTTGTTTTGTCTTTTGAGGCAGGGTTTCACTATGCAACCCCAGGTGGCTTGGAACTTTAAATGAGATGGCCTCAAACTCACCTGTGCCTGACTCCTGAGGGGGGATTAAAAGCATGTAGCCCCACCATTCCCAAACCATGTTTCAGATTTTTAGAGTGCACATAATTGTTTCACTTCACTTAACAAAGAAAACCATATGAATCGCAAAGCGATTATAGAACATGGTACTGCTTTAAATAACATTTTTCCCATTCTCTGATCATCATAAAGTCCAATCACAATCACATTTGCATCACTATATAAATACAAACATGTTAAAGTTTAAATATTGAAACAACTATCACCTGAGTGTGTAAGTTACGAAGGACTTGAACATGGCATTTTCAGAACATTACTAGATGAGCCCTAGAGCCCCCAGGCATGTTTCACAGTGTGAACTGCTATGTGGTAGGTCAGTCAACCTCAAGCCAGGTCCCTGAGGCTCACCTACAAGACAGCTGAGGTTCAAGCAGAACTCAGCACTTTACACAATAAGGGTCACTTCTTGGCAGCCAAGCCAATGACAGTAAAGGACTTCTAAATGTTCACAGCTGAAGTGCCCAGCTCTCTTTACATAGACACCTGGTGAATATGATTTAAACTTAGAGCAGATTTTATTGATTTGTTTATTTTTGCTGGGATCCACAAATGGACTTCAGGAAACCCAGATGTTCTCTTATTCTCTCCTTCTGATTATAAATATACATATATTCCAAAATAAATAAATAAATAAATATACATATATTTGGGGGGCGTAACTTGGCAACATTCAATACATTCATATGGATGACCTCAAACAACAACAAAAAAGTTAAGAATCATGGCATTTGAGTCAATCTTCACTTTTTATAGGTAGGGAAGCCTAAAACAACCCACACGCCAGAATATTATGTACCTTCAGTGTTACCGCTAAAATACATGTATTATATACATACACGAAAATAAAGTATATAAATTATAATACATGTGCAAGTTTTAAATAAATTATATGTATACATCCGATCTGATAACTCGAGGCAGGTGTTCAGGTTTGAGATCTATCACCTACAGCTATAAATGCATGCACAATTCACTACACTGTAGAAAACGGAATTATAACACTGAATACCAACCGCACATTTGTGTGAGGTAACACTGTAGAGAGGAAACTAGAGAGGGTGGAATCTCTGGGCACTTTTTGCTAATAAATCATCACACTAAGTTACAAGTTATCTGAAAAGCTACGCAAATTATAATCTCAGGAAGCCCTTTCCCTGGAGTGCTTACCAAACGTTCAGTTAAGATCCCTGGCAACAGAAAGGGGTTAACTCTCTGTGTAACTGGCTGTAACTGGCGCTCACTTTCACCTTAGTGATCTTTTATGCCATGGATGTGTACCCTTCATTCATGAAAGGACCTTGAACTTTTAATAACTAACAGGTCAAAAAGAAGCCAAACTACTAAATCTAGCCCAATTCTCTGGAAGTCAGCTATCATTTTCCATTATTATTATAAATAATACTTTGAATGCATAGCCCTTGGCTTTTATGTATCACTTCCTTATCAACTGATACCAATTGTTTCTTGGGATAATCAGTTAAGAGTTCCTGCCGTCTTATTTTCAGGATTAAGATTTACTTGAGGACGAGTAGTGTTTCCTGCCCAGGATCCACTTACTCCTTCATTTACGAAATATGCACTGAGGTACTACGAAGATGGGACAAGACGCCATCTGTGTAGGAGGCCAGACAAAAGTCGTATTTATTAACATAACTAGGTTCCATGGCCTGGATTTACTCCTCAGTCCACAGTGTCACTAGTTAGAACGGGGGGCGGAGAACTTGGTTAACTTGTCATTTATGAAACCGATCCATGCACGCAGGGTTCAATACACCCAAGGGGTTTGGGGCATGCCTAGCAAATAGCATCCGCCCAGTCCAAAGAGGCAGCGGCGGCGGCGGCGGCGGCGGCGGCGGCGGAGCAGGGCGGTGGGCGGGGCTTGCGGCAGCCGCGGGAAGGGGGAGGGGGCGGTGGGAGGAGACCAGGGCAGAGCGGAGCCCGCCGCTGGGAGTGACAGGACACCCGGGCCGCGGCCGACCGGGGAGCGCACCCCCTTTCCTTCCTCCTCAAGGGGCGGGGGCGGGGCGGAGGTACCTAGTTTCTGCCCCAGGTAGGTGAGGCTGTGATAGACCTTCTCGGCCGCGGCCAGATGCGCCAAGGCCGCCAGCAGCGACAGCCAGCTGCCCCCCGCGCTCTTGTTGGCCTCTCGTTCCTTCTCCACATTGTCCTTGGCCTTGTCGTAAGAGAAGATGCCCAGGTGAGAGAAGAACGTCTCCAGCACCGCCTGTTCCACCGGCACCGGGGCGGCTAGCGGGATAGACTCCCCCATGCGACCTGCGCGCCAGCTCCACCCACGTGGCTCCGCTCACACTTCCGGGTTCCGAGGGGACGCGCCTGCGCAGTCGCGTGCGTGCGCGCGCCGGGGGGCGGGGCCGGCGAGCTGCACGGCGGCGGGTTGCTCCGGGACCTCGCGGAGGGTGGAGGAGGCTCCCTAGCTAGGCAGACAGAGACCTGCAACAGAGCCCGAGGCCCCGTGAGGTCTCCTGCACCCCTGTCCCGCTTGAGGCCCTTTAGCGCGGATGACGTCACGCGGGCTTGACGTCAGCTCTTGCGTGGACATCGGAGTCCGAGGCCTGATCAGCGTTTAGACCAATGGAGGTTGTTAGGTGGAAGCCTGGCTGCTGATGCCTAGTCGCCTAGTTTTCATCAGCTAACACCTATCCATGCCAGATCTCTTCACCTTGCCCATCCCTCTCAAACAATGTGAAGCTTCCTGGTGGGGTCCTCAGAGGCAAGGATAAATTCACATAAACCGGTGCAGTTTGTCATGCAGGTTCTTCACAAGTTCATATGACATGTAAGCTCAGCTCACATATGTTTGTGTCTGCTATCTTGAAATGCTGCCCATGACCCACTCAGTGTTTTTTTTTACTTTGCATAGTTTGTATTTTAAATATACGTGCTTATTTTGCACAAGTCACACTGAGTGTAGGTGTGTGTGTGTGTGTGTGTGTGTGTGTGTGTGTGTGTATCTCTTTCTCACCAGTGATGAGCTGACTTGGGCAGAGACTAGAGTCTACCTGCCATTGTAATGGTTCGTAATGGAAACGGGGGTGTTTGTTGGACAATTGAAAGAACTGCTTATCTTCGGGCTTTCCCCCCAAACTACAGCTTCTATGTCACCACTACCTATGGGTTTTTTAAATATTATTATTAATAACAGTTATTGACTATTTTCATTTTCTTTGTGTTTGTTTTGGTTACTTGAGGCACGGTCACACTGTGTAGCCCTTACTGGCCTTGAACTCACAGAGATCGGCTTGCTCTTCCTTAGAACTGCAGGGATTAAAGGCTTGGCCACCATGCTCAGCTCATTGGTACCTTTTAGCCAGTAACTAATCTAGTTTCAGAGAATGTGCATTTGTTTTCTGCCCTCAAGAATGTACTTGGATAAGTCCAAGCCTTTTAATTGTCTGTAAGGCTGGGCTTTATGCTTGACAAAGGTAGCTATGATTAAGGGAGGAACAATCATGTTTTGAGAACTCAGGGAAGCTTCCTAAGAATGTGCTATTTATGAAGAATGAATTAAAGTTAAAAGTCAGAATGTGTGGTACTGGCATCCACGCCAGACAGACCATAACAGTGTTCATTCCCAGCATTATCCGAGAACACAAGAAGTCAGTGGTTCTCAACCTGTGGGTCGCAACCCCTTTGGGGGTCAAATGACCCTTTCATAGGGGTCACATATCAAATATCCTGCATATCAGATATTTACATTACAATTCATAACAGTAACAAAACTACAGTTATGAAGTAGCAACAAAATAATTTCATGGTTGGAGTCATCACAACGTGAGAACTGTACTAAAGGGTCGCAGCCTTAGGAAGGTTGGGAACCACTGCCTAGACAATAAAGGCAACGTTGTAGTCACTAGGGGAAGGAAACTTAGGGAATAGTGACGGGTCATGATTAAATGGGAAAGACTGTCTACTTGCTTCCTGTAGCAAAGTGTACATTTAAACACCATAAACTAGGAAAAGTAAGCATGACTAGGTCTAAAGAAAGAAAAACTTGCAACTATAAATGCATTGGAATAACTTATAAAGAATCAAATTGACTTGCGGTATAGAAAAGTTAATATATTGATATTAAATGCACAAACTAGTGAGCTTCATGCTGACATTTCACGCATGCATATATCATGCATTGGCCCTGTCCACCTCCCCTTTCCTCTCTCTTGCCCTCCCCTCTCTAACACCCTCCCTTTGCACCCTCCCACTCCTAACCTTCCCTCTTCTCACCCTGACAAAAACAATTTGTAGGATATGCCAGGCAAAGGGCTAATGTTTTAAGTTTTAGTGGACTGAGACCGCTCTCTAGCCAGTAAAAAGAAGAGGCATTAGAAGAGCTGCCAAACCTGAGGCCCTGAGTCGGATTCTGGGAGCCTGCATGTTACAAGGAAAGTACTTAGTCCCACAAGTTGTCCTCTGATTTCCACCTGAGCTCACACGTACACCCACACACAAAACAAATACATGTTTGAAAGGCTAGGAATGTACTAACTCAAGAGAAATATAAAACACAATTCTTATGCCCAGCTTCACCCATCAAAGAAATGCAGGCTAAACTACTATATTCATTTGTGCCTATGAAATTAATAAATGAACCTCCTTTTTGATGAAGGGTCTATGTAGACAAGGTTGACCTTGAGTAATCCTATGGGTCTGCCTACTGAGTGTTAGAGTTACAGAAAGGAATTACGATGCCCAGACCCAAAGTAAGATTACAACACTAAGGGGGCTGGAGAGATGGCTCAGAGATTAAGAGCACTGCCTGCTCTTCCAAAGGTCCTGAGTTCAATTCCCAGCAACCACATGGTGGCTCACAGCCATCTCTAATAGGGTCTGGTGCCCTCTTCTGGCCTGCAGGTATGCACACAGACAGAATATTGTACACATAATAAATAAATAATTAAAAATTTTAAAAAAAGATTAAAACACTAATATGTGTTTTTGTAGGAGTATATGTTCACATGAGTGTGTGCAGGTGGTTTGAGTGCACATGTGTGTGCTTGCATGTAGAGACCAAATATAATTTAAGGTGTCTTCCTTAATTTCCCCTCCCCCCATCCTTTGATCTAGGGTCTCTCAATGAACCTAGAGCACACAGATTGCTCAGACTAGTGTGGTGATTTGAATAGGTTATGGCCCCCAGAGACTCATGTGTTTGAATGCTTGACCCATAAGGAGTTGCACTGTTAGGTGTGGCCTCGTTGGAAGAGGTGTGGCCTTGTTGGAGGAAGTCTGTCATTGTGGGAGTAGGCTTTGAGGTCTCCTGTGTTCAAGCTTCTCCCAGTACACAGTTCCTTCTGCTGCCTGTGGATCAAGATGTAGAATTCTCAGCTACTTCTCCAGCACCATGTCTGCCTGCAGGCCACCATGTCCAACCATGATGATAATGGACTAAACCTCTGAAACTGTAAGCTAGCCCCAATTAAATGTTTTTCTTTATGAGTTGCCATGGTCATGGTGTTTCTTCATAACAGTCAAAACCCTAACTGCTGTGGGACAATGGTCTGTACCCTGTCACTTGTATTTTAAATAAACACTGATTAGCCAGTAGCCAGGCAGAAAGTATAGACAGGGTGACCAGGCAGGAAGTAGAGGTGGGGTAACTAGAGTTCAGGAAAGAGGAAACAGTCTGTAGTTGTCAACCAGACACAGAGGAAGCCAGACAAGAGCAAGCAAGATGTGACCGCCTCGCCAGAAAGGGTACCAAGCCACATGACTAACACAGACAAGAATTATGGGCTAATGTAAGTTATAAGAATTAGTTCCCAAAGAAGAAAAAATGCACAAATTAAGATCACCAATGATGAAAACTAAATTAACAGGAAATAGCAATCACTGGTCATTAATATCCCTTAATGTAAATGAGCTCAACTCACCTATAAAAAGGCACAGGCTAACAAATTGAATACAAAAACAGAATCCATCCTTCTTCTGCAGACAAGAAACACATCTCAACCTTAAAGATAGACATTGTCTCAGAGTAAAAATTGGAAATCAACCTACCTCAGGACCCAACAATATCACTCTTGAGCATATACCCAAAGGTTATTCAACCATACTACAAGAGCATTTGCTAAACTATGTGTATAGCAGCATTATTTGTAATAGTCACTACCTGGAAACAACCTAGATGCCTCTCACCTGAAGAATGGATAAAGAAAATGTGGTACATTTACACAATGGAGTACTACTCAGTGGTTAAAAAAATGATATCTTGAAATTTGCATGCAAATGATGATACCAGAAAAAAAATCCTGAGTTAGGTAACAGACCCAGAAAGACAAACACAGTATGTATTCACTCATAAGTGGATATTAGACGTAAAGCAAAGGATAACCCTCGTATAGTCCACAACCCCAGAGAAGCTAGGTAACAAAGAAAACCCTGAGAGAGACATACATAGATACCCCTGGGAAAAGGAAATAGACAAGATCTCCTGAGAAGTTTGGGAGCATGAAGATGGGGAAGAAGAGAGGACAGAAGGGGAGGGGGAGAGAAGGGGAGGTGGAAGAGAACATGAGGGACCTGGATGGTCGAGATGGGGGAAGGACAGAGAGGGAGAGCAAGGAAAGACATATCTTGATCAAGAGAGCCATTATGGGGCTAGCAAGAAACCTGGCACTAGGGAAATTCCCAGAAATCCACAAGGATGACCCCAGCTAAGACTGTAAGCAATAGTGGAGAGGGAACCTGTACTGCCCTTCCTCTGCAATCACCTTGATGACTACCTTAATAGTCATCATAGAACCTTTATCCAGCAACTGATGGAAGTAGATGCAGAGATCCACAGAAAAGCACTGGGCCAAGCTCCCAAAATCCAGTTGAAGAGAAGGAGGAGTGATAATATGAGCAAAGGGGTCAAGACCATGATGGGGATGCCCACTGAAATAGCTTACCTGAGCTAATGGGAACTCACTGACTCCAGACTGACAGTGGGGGAACCTGCATAGGACCAAACTAGGCTCTCTGCATGTGGGTGACAGTTGTGTGTCTGGGGCATTCTCTGGGCCACTGGCAGTAGAACCAGGATTTATCCCTGCTGCTTGAACTGTCATTTTGGAGCCCATTCTCTTTGGAGGGATACCTTGCTCAGCCTAGATAGAGTGGGGGTGGGGGGCTTGGTCCAGCCTCAAAGCTATGTGCTAGGCTTTGTTGACTCCCCAGGGGAAGCCTTACCCTCTCTGAGCAGTGGATGGGGGTGGCGGGGATGGTAGAGGGAGTGGAAGGAGGGTAGGGAGTGGGAACTGGGATTGATATGTAAAATTTCAATTAAATAATAAAAAAGTCTCCATCTTTGTTCTTTAAAAATATTTTAAATTTTATTTATTTGTGTGTGTGTGTGTGTGTGTGAGAGAGAGAGAGAGAGAGAGAGAGAGAGAGAGAGAGAGAGAGAGAGAGAGATTTACGTGCATGAGCTGCACCTTTGTCCCACCTTGGCATCCCAAGCTGAGAGCTGGCCATGAGTTGCTTGCCCAATCAGAGAATGACCACACACTGAACATGCCTTTGTCCATTCTCTCCCTCAATTCATCTTCTTCATTTGCAGGTCATTGGTCAAATCACTCCCCTTTCTTGCTTTCAGGGCTAGGTGTGTTTAATTTGCCATGGGCCCTCATCCTTGCTGCCTATGGAAAGCTTCAATGTGTAATAGGGGCAGTCTTAAAAAAGAATATCTCGGACTGAATCTATGTTCTATAAAGTTGGAGTTGGCCAGCTCTCCTTGCTTTGTGAGGATGTTATAAGAAAATATGTAGACTTAATGATAAATTAATGACATACTAAACATTAAAGTAAGGCAAGAAGTTACCTTTATGGATTGCACATTTGGCCCATAAACCAAATATTCTAATGTCATCAATAAATGTTAAATATCTACTGCTGTATATAAAATAACCCCAAAATTTAATGACTAAAGATGATAAAAAATATTTATTATCTCTCACAATTTTAGTGAATTGGGGAAATTAAGATTGGCTCCATTTAGCAGCTCTGACTCAGTCCCTTATGTCCTGCAGTTGAGTGTGGGATTCCCCTCTGTATGCTGTGAATACCATTGGTTAATAAAGAAACTGTCTTAGCCCTGTGATAGGGTAGAGTAGAGCTAGGTGGGGAAAACTAAACTGAATGCTGGGAGAAGGAAGGCTGTGTCAGGGAGAAGCCGTGTAGCCCCGAGAAAAGTCATGTAGTCGCACCGGAGACAGACGCCAGAACTTTGCCCCGTAAGCCATAGCCTCGTGGTGATACACAGATTAATAGAAATGGGTTAAATTAACATGTAAGAGTTAGGTTAGCCAATAAGAATGTAGAGCTCATGGTCCAAGCAGTGATTTAATTAATATAGTTTCTGTGTGGTTATTTCAGGAGCCTAGTCGGCAGGAAACAAACAAGCAGACTCTTAGAACAGTTGGGTGTTGGCACAAGTCAGCTGAGAACCTGACTGGAGATGGAGAATCTCCTTCCAAAGTGACAGCCACATGCTGGTGGGTTAGCACAGACTGTCACCACAGGGGCCTCTCCACAGGACTGCCTGAATCCCTTCAGGGCATGGCAACTGACTCATCCTGGAGCAAGTGATTGATACAGTCGACCAAGGCATGAGTCACAATGCTTTGTATCACTTGTGCCTGGAAGTCACCTCTCTGTCATATTTAGGGCCAGCCTGAATTCAATCTGAGCAAGGATCACTGGGATCATCCTGGAGACTGGCTGGCACAAACAGCTATATTGTTAGCATAGCCATCTTAAACATATCACAAGATAGCCCCTAATGGCCTCTGCAGTGTTATTTTCTTGCTAAAAATGCTGCTTTTGCATTTCAACCAAAATCTCTCCTGCTGAGTCTAATAGAACAATTCGGCTCAGAAGTGTTGACTCACTGGTGCCCCTTACGGGATTCTGAGAATTCCACTAGGGATAGGGAGTGCAGTGCCCTAACCGCTTTATGCAGAGAGAATCATTTTGGCTGAAAAGGGACATTAAAAGTGGGGTTAGTCAAACTCCCAGCATGGCTAAGGGACCCCCCTATCTCCAGGTCCACACCTATCAGAGGAATAATCAACAGTTGATGGCGCTGACAAGTGGACCATTCTTCTCTGAGAATGTGGCTCCTGGGAGGCTGCTCAGGTCCCAGTGGATGGGCACACATCATGCACGCTTGGGCAGCACTAACCCGACCCAAGGAGTTATAACTTAAAAAGACATAAAGTTGGGAGGGAAATGATGTATTGGGTACTTGGGGGAGCTGGAGGTAGGCAGTGATGGATGGATAAGACCAGCATACATTGTATTAATATAGAAACTTTCAATAAATAAAAGTATTAATTTTAAATGAGGTTAGACATTGAGTCTTTGGCTTAAGGAGCATAAAGTGATTTTATAATTGCATGATTATGTATTTCATTATGACTTAAATTTTATGGCATTTGGGTTTACTTCCCTTTTCTGATCAGTTTCTGAATAGAATACCATCAATAGTGGAACTGGTTGATGCAGCCCTTGTGACACATCAATGCTTCAGGCTTCACTAATACTCCAGGTCAATACGGGTGTGGTCAGTGCCCTCTGAATTCAGGGAAATGGAGACTCTGAAAACGTAAGTACCTTGTCCAAAGTACACAGAGAAAGGAACTGGAAAGCCGAGAGTACAAATGGCGACCAGTCTCTCCAGCGAGATGTGGTGGCCCGCCGCAGAAACCCAGCACCCAGCAGAGGCAGGATGCTGGCTCTGAGCTTGCCCTACACACAGCCTCAACCTCAGCAGTAAGAGACTTTCAGATTGTCATTCCGGCCAGCACCTCTCTTACTGTATCGGGAGTGTGGTTGAAAAAGATTTTTGTCGAGAAGCCTTCCCTGGCTTATGAGCAGGGACCAAACTCTTCATGTACAACGGCTTCTTCTATTGTCCCTTCAGGTAGTTTACTGCAGTTATTACCCAGTTGGCAATGAATTAGATAGCTCTTTGGCACCTAACTTCCAACTGAATTCCTTTTACTTTTCTATGTAAATAAATTAGCATCTGTTTAACAACACATACACAGTCTTTTATGTTTAATTAGCTCTTCCAATTTTGTTTTCCTACACATCTAATTATAATGAGCTTTTGGAGTCAAGACTGGGGAATTACAAAGTCATGGGCTGAGGAACTAATCCCAATTCAAGAAAGAAGGACTATTTCAGTTCTCTTCTCGGCCCATTACTGAGCACTGATTTTCAGCTGCATTGCCCCATTTAAGCAGCCAGTGACACCAGGTGGTTGTTTGTCTAAGCAAATGGAACTAAAACTGTCTTAGTTAGGGCTACTATTTCTGTAAGGAAACACCATGACCAAAAGCGAGACAGAGGAGACAGGGTTTATGTGGCTTACTCATCCACATCTGATCTAAAGGAAGTCCGGGCAAGAACCTGGAGGCATGCATGGTGGTGGTGGCTCATGCCATTAAGCCCAGCACTCGGGAGGCAGAGACAGGTGGATCTCTGTGAGTTCAAGGCCAGCCTGGTCTACAGAGAGAGTTCCAGGAGAGGCTAAAAATGCTACAGAGAAACCCCGTCTCGAAAAACAAAACAAAGAAAAAAGGAAAAGAACCTGAAGGCAGGAGCTGATGCAGGGGCCGTGGAGGGGAGCTGATTACTGGTTTTCCTCACTAGGTTTGCTCTGTCTGGTTTCTATAGAACCCAGGACCACCCGCCCAGGAATGACACCTCCCACAACATGCCCGGCCCTCCCCCATCAATCACTAACTAAGAAAATGGCCTTATATACTTGCCTACAGCCCCATCTTATAGAGGCATTTTATAATTGAAATTGCCTCCCTGCAGATCGAGCACAGACACTAATGAAAATTAGAATTTTCCTCACTCATTTGTATTTTTCATATTTCAGGTGTTGATAACCACCCAGTGGGTACCGTGCTGCACAGACAGCAGAGGCACAGGAAGTTGCTATCACAGAGCGCCCTACTGGACAGTACTGGAGAGAAAGAATGTCGGGAGGAAGACCTCCACAAGTCACTACAAAGCAAAATGAACAGCAAGGCACATGTGCTGTTTTAAATCCTGTTTCACACTCTCATTCTTCTCGATAGTAGCTACACTTACATTTTCTTTTTTAACTTGTATATGGTTATTAAGTAGTCAATACATTTTGTATTTATAATTCTAAATGTAACGTAGAAGGAGCAAAGCTCAATAGTAGAACATTTACCTAACGTTCAGGGTCTGGGCGCATCCCCAACACCAAAAACAAATAAAAAGCTGCACACGATGTATCATAGGTAAATTTATTGGGTACTTAAGAAATTCAATGAGGATGCTAGGTGCTTTATTTGAATTACTTCGTTTAATCTTTAGAGCAATTCTTTGCTCGTTGTAATAAATTCAAAACAATACAAATAAAACATAGAGAGAAAAGCCACCACCTTTAATTCCAAACCCAGAGATAATCATTGTTGACATTGCCAGCGGGCGTTGTGGTGTTCTGCCCAGATCCCACAGCTCTTGGTGTCTTAGGGTTTTTATTGCTGTGAAGAGACACCATGACCATGGTAACTCTTATAAAGGAAAACATTTAATTGGAGTGGCTCACTTATAGTTTCAGAAGTTCAGTCCATCATCAGGGTGGGGAGCATGGCCGCACGCAGGCAGACATGGTGCTGGAGCAATAGCTCAGAGTCCTACATCTTGCAAGGCAACCGGAAATGGTCTGAAAGTCACTCTGCGGGAAGCTTGAGCAAAAGAGACCTCAAAGCCGGCCCCCACTCTTCCTCCAACAACACTGCACCAAAGCCATACCTCCTAATAACACCACTCCTTCTGGGAGCCATTTTCTTTCAAACTACCACAACCCTGGTCATCTGACTGCAATCACGTTCTGCCTACGACCTTCTAAGGCTTAGCTGGAGAGTCTGCATCTCTCGATTCTCCAGAGGTTTACATGGTCCGATGGTCACAGCCTCTTCTTTCTAGTTTTCAATGTTGCGGCAAGATACAAGACGGAGCAAGTTAAAGCCGGGGTTCTCAACCTGTGGGTCATGACCCCGTTGGGGATCAAGTGACCTTTCCACGAGGGTCTCCTGAGACCATTGGAAAACACAGATATATACATTACAATTCATAACAGTAGCAACATTACAGTTATGAAGTAGCAATGAAAACAAATGTTATGATGGGGTCATCACAGCATGAGGAGCTGTTTTAATGGGTCACAGCGTTGGGAAGGGTGAGATCCACTGACTTTAAAGGCTTATTTTAGTTCACTGTTTCAGAGGATTCTGTCCATCACGGTAGAGGGGCAGAGCAGAGCAGCTCACATTATGGTAGCCAGGAGAAAGAGAGAGGAGAGAAAGGCTTAGAAACACAAAGAAACAGA
Organism: Arvicola amphibius; assembly: GCF_903992535.2. Lineage (NCBI taxonomy): Eukaryota > Metazoa > Chordata > Mammalia > Rodentia > Cricetidae > Arvicola > Arvicola amphibius. The sequence continues at coordinate 38,142,286 of NC_052063.2, forward strand.
CTCGGGTGCAGGGTGCAACAGAGAGACAGACAGACACACAGAAACAAAAACATCAAGACAGAGAGAATGCCTTAACTATTAGATTTTTCTCCTTTCCCCTTTCATTCTATTCAGGCCCCCAGCCTACGGTGCCCGTGGTGCTGCCCACACTCAGGATGGGTTTTCCAGCATCTCTGGAAATCCCCAAGCACTCTTTAGACCCTTTGCTAATCTAGGCATGTCTTAATACACTCCAATTGTCAAGATAAAGCATCACGGTGAGGATGTGGATACACTGGAACATTCGCATCTGCCAGTGGAATGTAAAATGGCACAGTCCTTCTAGAAAACAATGAAGATTCCTCAAAAATAAAAACAGAACTATTATATGATTCAGCAGTTCTGCTTCTGGGTGTGTATACAGGAGAGTTGAAAACAGAGTTCTGGAAAGGGATTCATCCACTTTAGTTATTTTCCTTGCTGTCTCAACAAAACAGTTGGCCAAGCTAGAGAAGGGAACAATCATTCTGGCTTACGGTTTGAAGGGACGGAAGGCAGAGAGCACACAGTAGCAGGCAGAGGAGGTATGGTGGCCGGAGCGGGTCAGCAACATGATAGGCAATGACTAGGAAATGAAACCCAGCTTTAAACCCTCAGCCTTCCCTCAGCGATCCACTACCCCATCTTCTGTTGGTTCCACACCTTCCAAAGGAGCACCACCAA
>NC_052063.2:38147987-38242987 GCF_903992535.2 Arvicola amphibius
CAGGAGTTTCCTGCAGACAGCCAGTTCTTATCCTCATCCTGAGCTCCTTCAGAGCGATTGGAGAGTCCCTGAATTATCCCAAACTGTCATAAATCTGCAAAGGAGACGCTCAGCAGTGGGATCAGCCCCAGACTGTGCAGGGTCAGCGTGCATGTGTCCACATGCTCTAAGTCCAGTTTTGTCAACAACATGAATGCAAAGAGTTGCACGGTCCATGAACCAGATGTAAGAGCCATTCTTCTCTGCTTCTGATGTAGCTCTCAGTGATGGAGTTTGCTCAGCAGAGGGAAGGCCTCGAGTTCAATCCACATCTCTACATAACAATGCAATAAAAATGCCACTTTTCTTCACTGTGAAAGCATTATATATATTATATATATAATGTATATTAAATATATATATATATATATTAAAACACAGGGAGGTATGTAACCTGTTCAGACGTGCATCTTTGCATTTCTTAGTAGCTATCACCATGGTAACAAGGCAGTTTGACAAGGATACCTTCCCAACATAGAAGACACAAAGTAGAGAAGTGAACAGCCAATCGCAAACTTCTTATTCCTTTACCTGCTTCTGTTGGTCTTATATCATTAGCTGTCATTCTCCAACACTCCTCCTATACCACTGAGAACAGCGAGAGTCATCTGAGCCAAAACTTGGCTTTTAAAAATGGTTCCTTGTTGTGGACTATTACTTTAGCTATGTAAAGATGTGTTATATTTGCATATGTTGTGGACTATTACTTTAACTATTTAAGGGTGTGTTACATTTGTTTATTGAAGGGTCTAAGAATAAGAATATAGAAATGTAGATTCCAAAAATAAGAATGTAGAAATAAAGAAATGCAAAGTTGTAAGCCTAGGAGAATGAGAGCAGGCTGTCGGCAGCGTTCTCAGCAGCTTGAGGATTAACTATTAACAGTGGATTACTCTGCTTCACAACCCATAGCTCTATTTACAAGGCCGAAGCTTCTCTCTGCAAACTGAGAGCCTAACACCCCTGGCCATCCTTGATTAACACGAATATGAGCTGATTTAAGTTTTAGGAGATAGATATATAACCTCTGGGTTACGCACTATCCCTGCTATGTGAAACCAGCAGCATCAAAGGGCACAGGGCTTTAGTAAACACTACCTGGAAGTAACATGGAAGACGATAAATTAAGAACAAACACTAGTTTAACTGGAAAAACTCTGTCAATGAAGATTATAAAGTAAGGCAATCTGTATCTGGGTTTCACTTTGAGACTGTAAAAATTCCTTTGTTCAGACCTAATGCCTGGTGCCCCTAGTATAAAAAGGTGGGTTCAGAAACCGGCCTTTGTCACAGCCTTACAGAATCCATCTCTGGCTGTGGTCTCAGCTAGCTGATAAGCTTTTTGTGCCCGTGGAGACTTTTTATTTTATTTTTTATTTTTTCCTGGATTCTGGTTACTGGAATAAAGTTTGCTTCTGGTTTATTAGACTTTACTGGTCTGTCTCCATCTTTGCACAACCCCCCCACCCAACATTTACCTTGCAAAATATTACTTTATTTATGTAAAAATGTATTACTTTTGTTTATGCTGCATTTGTGTAATTATGTAGAGATGTGTTGCTGTTCTACCCTGCCTGCCTAAGGCACCTGATTGGTCTAATAAAAAGCTGAGTGGTCAATAGCTAGGCAGAGGAGGGACAGGCGGGACTGGCGGGACTGGCAGGCAGAGAGATTAAGTAAGAAGAGGAATCTAGGCTCATGAGAGAAAGGAGAAAATAAGAAAGAAAGAAAGAAAGAAAGAAAGAAAGAAAGAAAGAAAGGAAGGAAGGAAGGAAGGAAGGAAGGAAGGAAGGAAGGAAGGAAGGAAGGAAGGAAGGAAGGAAGAGAGATGCCCAGGCCACCCGGGCAGCCACCAGACAGACAGACACAGAGAAAGAAAGCAGGAAAAGTAGAACATACAGAATGAAGGGTAAACATAAGTTAAGAGAAATGGGCTAAATTAAGTTATGAGGACGAGCAGGACAAGCATAAGATAAGGCCGAGCATTTATAACTAAGATTGTCTCCATGTCTTTATTTGGGAACTGGTTGGCAGCCCAAAGAAAGCCTGTCACAGTCGGTACATTTAACTAGGGGTCAGACCACGGCTGTTTTCCTAGGTGGGCGAGCCCCTATGGATTTCAGGCTGAGGGGCTGCGGGAATGACTGGATCTGTTCAGAAACTAAATGATTAGGAAGCTAACACACAAGCGGTAAGTAGGAGAGTCAGTGCTTCTCATTGGTCAGCCTGGGCCAGAGCTCTGTGCAGGGTTTGTGATGACGAATTCATTTATCATCCCCAGGGTGTTCCGTGTTGGCCCAGGCACAGGGAGTTCCGCTAGGTCATCAAACTGCCCCAGCCTCTGCCTTCCGCCCTAGTAACACTTAGCCTGGGGTGTGCGCTTTTTCATTTTTCTGGAGCTGATGCTCACCTCTCCCATCACACTCTCCCGGATGCGTTCTTCCGTTTCACTTTAATCGTCTGGAGTAAAACTGCCACGCATTTCAGTCCACCTCTACTTCTACCTCTAACATTCTGTTACTTCGCTTTTCTTTTCTAAAGAACTTCAATACAGACACAGCCTCTTCAGTAGCCCCCGCGGCCGTCTCCGCCTCCTTAAATCTGGGTTCTTCCCGTCTCCACTGCCCCTCAGGGCCTGCCGCAGCCCAGCTGGTAGACTGACATTCTAGCCAAGTTCAAGGCTGAGCGCAGCTGCGAGGATTTGGCCTTGGAATTTCTGAACCGCAGCTTCGGCTACTGAAGACCAAATTTGGCCTGTCTAGTGGATCAGCCACCAAGATCATTGCTAAATTTCCACCCTCTCCGGGGCAAGATGAGCCTGCCCAGCCTCTCACGGGAATGAATCGTAGAAGTCGCTGTCTCTCAGACAAGAATGGGTCAGGTCCTCGCAAAACTGCTGAGGAATCTGACCTAGTTTGTTGAAACAAGAATCTAATTTGAACATAAAATTGCTGGCAGATGTGTCCCTATCATCCTCAGAATCCTTCCTGAATCCCTGCAAGAAAAGGAGGAGGTGTGTTTCCTTGTGTGCACACACATCCACCATGGATAAGGTTGACCAAGTCAGCATGAAAGCTGGGACATACATACATAATGTGTCTTAAATTTACCACAGGGATGTTGGGTTTCTGGTTGGACATGTCTAGGGACAAGTATTGCAAGTATAGCTCTCAGGCATCTCTTGTGGGTTCTCACTCACTCATGTCGGCTCCAGAGCCAGGTACAAATGTCCTGTGGATATTGGTTGGGTGAAAGAAGGAATGCCTATTCCCTTACAGTCATGGTTCCTGCTGCCTTCCTTCCAGAACACATTAATTTATATCCCAGCCAAACAACCGTTGTTTCCTAAAAACTGTTTTGCCTTTGTTGTCATGGTACCCATTACCTGCAGTATTCTTTCCTCACACCCCAGGGCCTAGACTGTGAATGCATTAGTGTGCATGGTGGTTGAATAAGAACAGCCCCCATATGCTCATATATCGTGATGGGCTCTCTAACAGGCCCAAGCATTGCAAACGCGGCTCGCTAGCAGGTCTTGCCCACCCTCTCCTCTTTCCATTGCTAAACCATTAAATTACATTCCTAAAGCTAGTCAACAACGTCTACTCCCTTATTTGGTCACTTCCTTATGCCTGACTAAAACACCAAGTTCAAGCAATCAAAATTCATTATTTGGCTACACTGGCTAGCAGTTTCAATCAGGATGTACCAACTCATCCTAGCAGAGACTGCCTCCCTTTTTTTCCCTTAAAACCCACTCCTGCAGAGCCTCCTGCTGCTGTCTTTGCCCAATCCAGAGCCAGGTGAGACCTCCCACCTCTATGCCCACCCCTAACTGTCTGTGCCTCTGGGGTGATAAATCTCCTTTGTGCCAGGAATTTGGTGTCTCGGTGTGTCCTGTGCCAACTCTAAGGCCCCTTCACAACATATAATATTAATTATATAACATATAATATTAATATAATATTAATTAAATATTATAACATATAATATTAATTATAACTGTTCGGCCAAAAGTTCAGGTTTATTACTAACTCTTACAATTTAAATTAACCCATTTCTATTCATCTGTGTGCTGCCCTGAGGCTCATGGCTTTTACCTCTTCTGTGTTATGCCCAAATCCATGGGGTCCCCACAAAAGCCAACAAAGGAGACCGAGTCCCATATGTAAAAGCAAAGAGCCCTTATTTTAATCAAGTTTGTAAACTCGGTCTCTCCACATTCCAACGTACTAGAATATCCAGAGAGCCCTGAGCTCAATTAGAACTGGGTTTTTATAGTAGTAAAGGTGGGGGTGAGGGGTTTCTGAGGTTCAGGACCTCTGATTGGCTGACATCTGTCTAGGGGTGTCCTGTTGAGGTGCGCTGGCAGGTGATCCTCTATCTACAGTGGTTGGAATGCCAGGCATTTCCTTTGAATGATCTGCTCTTGGGTAGGGGCAGGCAATCTCAGCCTGTGGTTCCTCTTGCTGCCAGGCATTGTCTCAGGGTAAACTATTGAGACTCCAGACTCCATTTAAATTCATCCATGGCCAGAGTCCCAGGTGATAATGGTTGGAAGTAAAGAACTTCCTTTGGGTGACCTGCCCAGACTTAGATTATCATGGCTGGCTCCCACTGCTTCCTCTCCAGCTGGCTTGAGACTCTTCTCATTCCACCCTTTTTCTTCCCAGCACTCCCTCTGCCCTGAAAATCCTGCCTAGCCATTGGCCAATCAGCTTGTTATTAACAATGAGAGCAACACATTTTCACAGTGCACAGAAAATTGCTCCACAGCAAGGCCCTATGTAGAAGAACTAGGAGGTATGGACATATTAAAGCAGGTGTGGCCTTGTTGGAGTTGGTGTGTCCCTAGGGCTGGGTTTTGCGGTTTCAGAAGCCTAAGCCAGTATCACTCTGCTGCCTGTGGATCCAGAGACAGAATTCTCAGCTACCTCTCCAGCACCATGTTTGCCTACATGCTGACATGCCCCCTGCCATCATGACAATGGACTAAGCCTCTGAACTGTAAGCCAGCCCCAACTAAATGCTTTCTTTTATGAGATGCCGTGGTCATGGTGTCTCCTCACAGCAATAGAGCACTGACTAAGACAGCCTGTTCTAAGCATCATTGGCAGTGTGACCTTCTTGTGAACATGTTTCTGACTGAACGAGATATGAATGCCTCCTTCTTAGTGTATAATGCTGAAATCTGGCCACTATGTCATAGCAGTTATTACATATTTATTACACATGTTACTTTAGAGTACAGTCACTTTGTGACTAACTTCTTCCCCTCAGTACACTGTGAGCTTCCTGAAGCGGGCAATAGGCCTGGTCTCTCTACATTTAGCGCTCCATAATTAGCCATGGGAGTGCTCTTATCCATCTATGACCCAGCAAATACATGTTTGCTTCTAGTTTATGCTAGAACCCTAAGTGTTGTTTTCATAGGTAGATGTTATTTAAGCTCCAGAATTGGATTGGAAATAAGTCTTTGTCAACATTTTCTTTCCAATTAACTCTGCAGAAGATGGCAGGCTCGCTCATCAGGATGCTCCCTCTGGGCTGTGAATGATCTCGGATTTTCTTCTTTAGTAGCATCATTAGCCCCATTAAAATTCTTAGTTTGTGCACCTCAGAGAAAAATCTCAGTATGTTTTCTTAAGTATAGACGATTCATTAAATTTGGAATTTTCTGAATATTTAGCCCTGTCAATCTTTCCCTCATTACAAAAGGTGGGCGTTTCCATTTATTCACCATTTACATATGAACCAAAGTCCGCCCGCACTCTTAGGACCGTGTTTTCTGCCTGCCGATACATCTCTTTCTAGAAATCCTTCTGCCTGACGTTGATAAAACCAAAGAGTCTTGTCTGGTTTTTCCTTTTCTCAGTTAGCTAGCACTACCTGGGCCACACACACACACACACACACACACACACACTCATGCATGCACGCATGCACACACACATGCACACACAAAGAGATGGAACACAAAATACCTTAGAATTCAGAGCCTAGACAAGTGACTGAAAAGCAGGAAAACCACAGCTTCTTTCTTAAATGGCCTAGCATTCTGTAACAGTTCCTGTTTTGGAATCAGAGTCTCATGTATTCCAGACTGGTCTTGTGTGGTTGAGGATGATTTTAAACCTCTGATCCTCTGGCCTCCACCGCCTGAGTGCTGAGAGCACAGGCCACCTAGATGAGTTTATGGGGATCAAAACCAGGTATCCTTGCATACTAGAAAAGCTCTCTACACACTGAGCCGTAAATCTCCAGCCCTTCAATGGCTAATCTTGACTGCCAGTTTGACAAGATCTGGAATCCACGAAGCAGTTTGTCGTGGTTAACTTTACTAGTCAACTCGAAATACCTGGGGAAAGGGAACTCTAGTTGAAGAATCGCCGGCCACAGATGGACTGTGGATGTGTCTGTGGGACATTTTCTTGGCTGATGACTGATGTAGAAGAGCCCAGTCCACTGTGGGAAGTACTATCTCTATGTAAGTATGTAAGAAAGCAGGCTGAACATGAGCCAGAGGAAAGCTAGCCAGCAAGCAGCGGCTCCTCCATGGCCTCTGCTTCAGCTCCTGCCTCCAGGTTCCTGCCTCTGGGTTCCTGCCTGGCTTCTCTTGATGGTGGACTGTAAGTTGGGAGATAAAATAAATCCTCCTCCCCACATTGCTTTTGATTGTGGCATTTGTTGCAGCAATGGGAAGCAAACCAGGTCAGCAACACGTCTCTGGAAGGTCTGTAAGGTCATTTCTAGGAAGGATGAACTGAGTGATGAACTCCTAATGACCCAGGTGTAAAGAGAGAAGAGGAAAAGCAGAGATTCTTCACCTGCCCACCTTCACCTCTTGCTGGTGTGTGCATATATCTATTGCTGCTGCTGCTGCTGCTGCTGCTGCTGCTGCTGCTGCTGCTGCTGCTGCTGCTGCTGCTGCTGCCAGGCTGACACCAGACTCTATTTTCTTTGGCCTTCTAGCATGAACTGAAAACCAATGAATGGCTTTCCAAAAATCCACAAGGCCTTCAGTACAGCCAGCCTCATGAACTGAGCAGCTGTGGAACCTCAGGGTTCTCAGCCTCTCTAATATTGAGAGAGTCATTGTTGGCCTACCTAGCTCCTATTAAACATGGCAATCTCAAAAATCCCATAGGATTAGACGTAGCATTAGGTAGTTGAATTGTCAACTTGATACCATCTAGAATTACCTTGGAAGGGGGTCAGTGAGGTGGACCTGTGGGCATGCCTCTGTGGGATTTTTTTTAAAAAAATTGTATTACATAAGGTGGGAACACCTACTCTGAATCTGGGTAGAGCAGAACCACTTTGTGAGTCGGGCCCTGAACTGAATGAAAAGGAGGGAGTCCGCTGAGCACAAGCCTGCTGCATTCCTTCTTCTGATCTCTATGGTGATGTAATGTGGTTAGCTGTTCCTCTATGACCTTCCCTCAAGGATGGACTGTTACCTGGGAGTGTGAGCTAAATTCAACCCTGTCTTAGTTACCTTTCTATTGCTCTAAAGAGACACCTGCCAGGGACCAGCCACAACAAAATTACCTCTCACCAGGGTAAAGCCGTGGGGATTAGAAATATAGTAAAGAATATGAAGACGCAAATGAAAATAATAAAATAATAAAGCAAAGAAATATATAGGATAGTATCAAGAGGGAATTTTCATGAGTATTGAAAATTCTCCCACATTTAATCTCCAATTGCTTAAAATACCCTATGTTATAATTCAGCCATAATAAGGCTGACACTTCCAGGTTCAAGGGCCACTCTTGTGAAGACAAGCCTCAGGCATGACCCACCTTTGGCTCATAATTTCAGGCCTTTACAGACACCATGACCAAGGCAACTTACAAAAGAAAGCATGTCATCTGGGGTTCATGGTTCCGGAGGGTTAGAGCCCATGACCATCATGGTGGGAAAGCGTGGTAGCAGGCAAGCAGACATGACACTAGCTGAGAGTGCACATGTATGAGATAAGAGAGAGAGAGAGAGAGAGAGAGAGAGAGAGAGAGAGAGAGAGAGAGAGAGCAAAGAGCACTAACTGGAATGGCATAAACTTTTGAAACCTCAAAACCCACCCCCAATATACAACTCCTTCAACATGGCCACATCTCCCAATCCTTCTCAAATAGTCTCAGCAACTGGCAAAACCAAGGATTCAAACCCATGAGACTACAGGGCCATTCTCATTCAAAACACCATGAATTCTTTCTCCCCCAAGTTGCTTTGAAGATGGTATTACTTTTTTAAAGGGAATTTGTTGTAGGAGGCTGCTTGTTCATTCCTGGCCACCCAGACTCAAACTAACCACTCAGAAACTATATTATTTAAATCACTGCTTGGCCAATCACTTAAGTATATTGCTAGCTAGCTCTTACATCTATAATTAACCCATTTCCATTATTTTATATTTTACCATGATGCTCATGGCCTATTGGCAAGGTTACAACTGGCAGCTCATGTCTTTCCCATCTGGCAGTTACATGGTGTCTCCTGACTCCGTCTTCTTCCTCCCAGCATTCAGCTCAGTCTTCCCCACCTAGCTCTATTCTACCCAATCACAGGCCAAAACAGCTTCTTTATTCATTAACCAATAAAAGCAACACATATTTAAAAGGACTTCCAACACCAGGAATTTATGAAGGCTCATGGTTCTGGTTCAAGGTCAACATCCCATCTGGTGATGACCTTCTAGAATGAAGAATCCCCAAATGGAACAGGGTACCTACCACATAGCAGGACACCCAGGGAGCATATACATATGTGTATTGATTGGCCTCTCCCTGTTAAGGCAGTATGGAGTCATGGGGGCTCTAGTCTGGTGGTTAATCCTAATCTTGCTTTCAAACACTTTAATTAAATTAAGTTTTAATCTCAGTACCTAATGATGGAGATTAAACTGTAACAAGAGTTCCAGAGAAGACAAACCATATTCAAACCATTCCAGAGAGCTCGCTCCCTCTTAATACCTTGTGGGATAGAAGGAACCAACTGTGTGACCTCTACGAGACACTGGGATGGGCTGTGGTGAGAAATAGAAGTGTGTTGCTTATAAGTTGGGGTGATGGTATTCTGTTAACAGTGTCCCAAACAGGGAGAGACACTAATGAAGGAATCTAGAGTAAGTGAGATTGGCAGAATGCCTGCTTGTCTCGGACTAAGTCAAGGCCCTCACAATTTAGTGACGATGTACCAACTGGATGTGACAGTGTGTCAGGGGTATCAGAATTTGTAGGCTAAATTCCTGGCTTTTATCGGAGCCACCAAGTCGATGATCCTTCACTATTGCGTCCACCACAGAGCTCTAGGATATGCAAGTCCCCTCATCAGTAGACCCAAGGGAGAAAGCCCTTCTGGGTATAGCCATCAAGATAAATGACCGAATCTATTAGAAAGCTTGAGAAAGTTCATCTGTTATCGTCTACGAATGTGTCTACAACAAAGGCTGGCAAACTCCTGGCAGGAGGACCAACTGTTTCATGCCTTGGGTTGTTTTGTAAGAGCTTCATAAGATTGTGCAAACGTCAGTTTCATAACATTACATCACCCATCCTAGAATCCCACAACCATGGTAGTCACCCTTCCCCAGTCCCACATGGCCCTAGGCAACTGGTTATCTACTTTTTATCTTTTTGGATTCACTTTCTTGGGTTATTTTATATAGTCTGTCAGCATGTTCTAAGGATTCACCCATGCTGTAGAGAGTCAACATTTCATTCCTTTCTGTACGTACGCCAAATATCGATCCATCATATAAATAATAGCTCATTTCCTTTATCCAGTTATCAGCTTATGCACCTGTGGGTTCTTTCCTGATGTAGGTGGGTCTTCTATCTATCTGTTGTTTCATTGGTTAATTAATAAAAAAAAAAAACTGCAGCCCGCCGCTCCCTCTACACTTTCCATTTGGGGTTAGTGGGAATAATGTTGCTATGGATATTCAAGGGCAGGCTTTTGTGTACATTTTCATTTCTCTCACCTCTCCCCCTAGGAGGGAAACTGCAAGAATACTTGCTAACTCTGTACCTCATCATTTGAGGATCTTCCAAACCCCTTTAAAGCATTTGTGACATTTTCCATTCTTACCAGTAATGTAAATGGTTCTAATTTTGGTGATTCCTGATAGCACTTATTGTTATCTGTCTTTTTCAATAGAGCCATCTAAAGGGGTGAGAGATTGTGTCTCACTGCTATTATCTGAATCTTAAATGTTCTCCAAGGGTCCATATGGCCTTAATCTCCAGCATGGTGTATTGTGTATTGTGTAATAGGAAAATAGGGCTTAGTAAGACATCTTGCAGTCATGGGAGGTGCCCCCTTGAAAGGCATCGTGGGATCTGGGCACCCCCTCATTGTCATTTTCTCCCTGGCATAAGATGGACTTCACTTCATGCCTCCAGCATAGCGTGATGCCTCACTACATGCCCGAAGCAATGGGGTCAACCAAGCTAGGACTAGTACCTCCAAAACCACGAGCTGACTTATTCTGTCATGATGATGCTTTCTTTATGTATGGAGTGATACCAAGACAGTTTCAGATTATCCAAGGGAAAACAATTAACACGCTTAAAAGTTTATTTGTTGTTAAAAATCCAAAAATGAATTTATTGTTAAATATCTAGCTATGTATATGTACTTACATATATATGTGTGTGTGTATATATATATATACACACACACATATATGTATATATACACACACACACATATGTGTGTGTGTGTATATATATGTAGAATTTTGAATGTTATGCTCAACTAAATTTACCAAAGAAAACACTAGAACATTTGTCTGCGACAAGAGAGACCTGGTTTTATTTATTTTTGTATCCCCCAACCACCCAACAAACTCACAATTGACGCTTATTGAAGTGATTTTTCTCTGGGGCGGAAAAAAAAAGTATTTTTAGTAAGACCTTTCAAACTCATGATTAACCTTTGGGGCTTCAGACAGACAACTTAATATTATCCCCACCACTTGTCAGCTCTGAGAACAGATGGTAAATCTCCACTTTTTGACATGTCCACTATGAGAAGTTGCCCCAGTTGGGACTTAATATAAAGTTATGCTAATAATAGCAAACTTCTGAAGGAAGGAGGGTGAGGCTGCCAGGATATGCTTGTTCCAACAAAATGATCCCAGTTTGCTTCAGTCTGGGTGATGCTTTGATTCTTGGATCTGATCCGGTTTTCTGTCTCTCTCTCTCTCTCTCTCACACACACACACACACACACACATACACACACACATACATACACACATAAATACACACACATGCACGCACACATATATACACACATAACATACATACATACACACATACCACATACATACACATACACATACACACACACTTGCTATCAAAATACTTCATTTTTTTTTAAAAAGAGAAACCATTCTCAGTCTTCTAAAAAAAATCACTATTTTATACCATCTTTCTCTTACTGTTCACACTGCACTATGTGAAGTCATCTTGGCAGCTGGGCTCAGTCTTGAAACCTGGCATTCATCGAAGACTCGTGTTGTTATGTAGCAACGCTATCCACAGTGTCAGCCAATTGTGTCATATAGTTACAAAACTGTCCTCTTCTTCCAGATCCTCTCTTCTAGACCCTTCCAGAAGTTTGCTCCTCCTACCCTGGAATGACCTTACATTCTCTCAGACAAAATCAGAGCCTGATTAAAATGACATCTTCCGCTTTATTTCTTTTCTCGTAGCTGGGGTTTTGAGTAGTGTTTGGTGAGGCGGAGAACAGGGGATGCACTGAAGTCTAGAACACAATGAATGATCAGATTAACATGTCTGAGTCTGGTGTGACACCCAGAGTCTCTCTCCTATGAGCTAGCTGTGTTCTCTGAGGAAAGTCTGCACGGCTCCTTCACTCCCTCCTATGATGACACAGGTCGTTCTTGATCTTAAAAGCCTTGGGCCAAATGTTGGGCAGTGGTGTCATATGCCTTTAATCCCAGCACCCAGGAGGCAGACGCAGAGGCAGAGGCAGAGGCATGCAAATCTCTGTGAGTTCAAGGCTAGCCTGGTTTACAGACCGAGTTCCAGGACAGGCAGGACTGTTACACAGAGAACACAGAGAAACCCTGTCTCAAAAAAACAAAAACAACAACAAAAAGTCTTGGGCCAGAATTCATTCATAAGGCATAAAACCTCACATACATTTGATACTTCAAAAGCATCCTCATTTTGAGGACAAGGCCTAAGCCGGACCCACACAAGCCAGCCATCCTGTTGGATCACTATGCCTCAAACATGGATGTCCCTCCTGCTATTGATAGAGACTCTCAAATGATGGTTTCTGGATCACAACCTGAAAGCCTGAAGGGATTGTTTTTATTTTGTTTGTTTGAGGCAAGGTCTCACTACTGACCTCAAATTCATGAAATAATCACAGATGATTTTAACCTTCCGATCCTCCTGCCTCTAACTCCTGAGTGCTGGGATTGTTAGTATATACCACCATACCAAGTCTCGGGTGGTGTTGATGACTGAACCCAGGAATCTGTGCATGGTAGGTGAGCACCCTACAAACTGAGCTACATTCTTAGTCCGTATGTAACGATCATATGACCTGGCTATGTGCCCCCAAAGAGTTGAAAACAAGACTTCAAAACACTTACTACAAAATGTTTGTACATGTACAAAAAATGTATCAGCATTCACAGTACTCAGCTGGTAGAAACAACTAAATCATCTTTCAAAGGATGAATAAGAGAATGTATACAGACGTATACATATATGCCATATACATCCAGCAGAATATTATTCAGCCTTTAAAAAAGAAGGGAATGCTGATAGATGCTACAGTATGGATTCTGAGATTATTACGCCAAGTAAAATAAAAACAAAGACTGCATGACTCCACTTGCATAAGTCCATTAGTGACGTTGTCTTGTTGCTAAGACAAAATACTCAACAAGAAACACTTTAGGAAAGGGTCAGCCAGTCTGTGATGCACACCTTTAATCCCAGCACTTGGGAGGCAGAAGTAGGCAGATCTCTGAGTTCGATGCCAGCCTGGTCTGCAGAGTTGAGTCCAGGGACAGCCAGGGCTACACAGACAAACCCTGTCTCAAAGAAACCTGGATGGGGTAATTTCAGCATATGGTTTGAAGGAATAGGTCGTCATGGAAACAGAAGCTTCAGTTGTTCATCTTATCACATCTACCGCCGGGCATCAGTGAGCAGTAAATGCTTACACTCAGTTCACTTTCTCCCATGAGCACCAGGACCTCCACCCAGGGAATGTGGGCTGATGCTCTCACCTCAGTTGTTCCAATCAAGATCATTCTCCATGGGCGTTCAAGATCTTATCGAGTTGACAACTGAGATCAACCGTCACTACTTCACTCCACTCAATACATCTCTTGAAATCATAACCTCCCACTCCTTGTCCCCAAAGTCTCGGGCTTGTTTCCTGGTGTAAATTGTAATCCAGTTTCAAAAGTCTCGTCATCTTGATCAGTAAAGTAACCAAAATGGTCAAATTAGACTCTGATGGCCAGGGCAGGAGATGAGTTGCTGTTTGGTCATACAAGATGAAATGTTGTAGAGAACATGTGCACAAGTTAACAATAGAAAAAACTCTTCAGCATTTGCCAAGGGTGAAATTTTATCGTATATATTTGAGGTATATACACTGTATTATAAGAAGCATATAAATGAATTTCATAGTAAATCAAACTAACCTGCCTAAGAGGATGTTTTTTTTATGATTTAAAAATTGCTCTGCTGTGGGACAATGGCCTGTACCCTGTCAATTGTATTTTAATAAAACGCTGATTGGCCAGTAGCCAGGCAGAAAGTATAGGTGGGGCAACCAGGCAGGAAGTAGAGGTGGGGCAATGAGAACAGGAGAATTCTGGGAAAAGGAAAGACTCAGTCTGTAGTCATCATCCAGATGCAGAGGATGCAAGATGTGATGCCTCTCCGAAAGACATTCCCAAGCCACGTGGCTAACACAGACAAGAATAATGGGTCAATGTAAGATGTAAGAATTAATTAATAAGAAGCCCAAGCTACTAGGCTAGCCAGTTTATAATTAATGTAGGCCTCTGTGTGTTTATTCAGGACTAAAACAGATGTGGGACCTGGTGGGACAGAAACCTCAGTAAACATTGCTCTATTGTTAGACCATAATTTTGCCCGGATTTCTTTTTCTTCCTAACCCACCTGTGCCCTCTGCTGGCTATAGTTGCTAATAGAAGCAAAATGCCATGTCCCTTTTGTAAGTCCCAAGACCTTAGACACAAATGACTCCTTGATGGAATTACCTTTCAGACCATAAAACTCAGCAGGTAGACAGCACCACCTGCCAAAACAAGAACAAAAACCTAATCCATCAAAGTCCATAGTTCTGGGAAAGTCCCTAAGTGTATTACCCTTGCTTTTTGGCTTCTGAAGTTCCGCTCTGGCTAACTGCTCTTGCTAACTGAAGTATGACAATCCAGAATACAGTTTTTATACTTAAAAGCTCGCCCTGAGAAAGACTCAGAGCTGCACTGGGATCTGCAACACCAGGCTGCAGTTGGGTAATAAAGACTTTCTATTGACTTAAGCCTATGTTTGAGCAGTCTTTTCTGGCAGATAACCCATAACAATAACTGTCTATGTGTTCCTTTTATTGGTTAATGAATAAAGAAACTGCTTTGAGCCTATAGCAGGGCAGAACAGAGCTAGGCAAGGAAAACTAAACTGAATACTGGGAGAAAGAAGATGGAGTCAGAAGTCATGCAGCCCCCCTGCCCCGAGACAAACGCCAGAGGGAACCTTACCGGTAAGCCACAGCCATGTGGCGATACACAGATGAAGAGAAATGGGTTAAATTAGATGTAAGAGTTAGCCGATAAGAAGCTAGAGCTAACAGGCCAAGCAGTGATTTAATTAATACAGTTTCTGTGTGATTATTTCAGGGCTGAGCAGCCGGGAACAAACAAGCTCTCTCCCACTACAAATAACCGTATCATTCCCAAGTGTGTTTGCAGGTCAGCACTGCAGAGGGCAGCGAGATTCCCTGCAGAAACATAAGTAGTGGCAGATAGTGCAGGAGGGCCCATCAAAACCCATTAAGCAGTACTCAGATGTTACTGTTCTTAAGGTTATTTTCAGGACCGGAGATCAAACCCAAGCCCTTGGGCTTTCTAGGCTAGTAGTCAACCACTGAGCTATGTTCCCAGCCCTTGAGATAGGTTTGATAACACAATACCATGTCACTTGCTTTACACAGCCCTCTTCCACTGCTCTCCTTGCTAGCAATAATGACCGTATCTGCAGTCACTGCTACCACCAAGGTGAATTTGCCCTCATCACCCCAGAAGTAGAAAGAATGGAGGCAGGAGGTGGGGGTGGAGGAAGCCAAGAGGCCCTCTGCCTTTTCCAGAATCTTGGGCAGTCATTTAGCCAGCCGTGCCTTCTTTTCTCTTTATCGCCCATTGTCCCCTGACCTTCCCAGAATCAAACATAATTTCCTAAAAGCAACAAGAGAGGTAAAGGAGACCAGAGGTGGAAAAGAGGAACAAAATCTTTTAATAAAAGGTTTCCTCACACCAGGAAGTTCCCAGACCCATGGCCAATAAACACACAACTGTTGGGGACTGCAGACCCTCAGACCCTAAATTTTCTGTGACCCCTTGCCTGCTGGAGTAAACAGCTTGTTTTCCTGTGTATGAAGCTGCTCTGAGCATGGGACCCTCATGAGTTCCTGATGGCAGGGGAGTGGTTTCTGGTGGACTTGCAGCTGAAAAGTGCCAAGAGCTAGGGCATGGCCATTAGTCAAGGAGAATCCTATATAAGCTGCTCTGGACACAATAAAAGGGGCAATCTTGTTTCAAGGATGACCCGTGTCTCTGTCTGTGTGTGTGTGTTTCAATCTCCAGCCCCATGCCCGACTCGTGAACCATCCCTGTTCAGGCGGTACAGTACAGGTGGACTGTACACCCAACGACACCTGTCCCCAGCTTTGTAACACTTTCCCACAAGAGCCTTCTAGAAGCTGGAATGTGAAGCTTCTAGTGAAGAGGCAATTTAGTTGACTTGGTGGACATTGGCTGCTAATGTGGTCAGCTATCATTCATAATGTGGTTTCTGGGCCCCCTTTCTATTAAGGGGCAGTTATGATACCGATTCCAGTATCTAAACATTTTTTAAAATCAAGGGACAATTGATTTTAAAGCCATGTAAGATGTTATCAAATCTACTCCAAACAGTAAAAGGAGAACTTGTGATTTTAGTAACTTAGGAAGAAGCTGGGGGAGCATGTGGGGGAGCACGTGGCCAGCTGAAGCCCTTGGGTTGTGGCCCGGTGGTGGTGAATTGTTTAATTTGGAATTACTATAACATTGCTAGGTTTCCTTCTGAGGAGCAACAGTTAAAGTTGTTCACAACTGTTTTGTCTATTGCTATGTAATACATCACTTACAGGCTTAAAACCACACTTCATTGTGTCTCAGAATTCTATGAATTGGCCAAGTCTACAGTCTACAGGTCTCTTTTGAGGCCATCACAAGTGTGGCAGCTGATACAATATTCTTGCTGGTCTCTGCCCATGGCGCCATTTTTCTTTCTTTCTTTTTTTAAATATTTATTTGTTTATTATGTATATAACATTCTGCCTCCATGTATGCCTTCAGGCCAGAAGAAGGCACCAGATCTCATTACAGATGGTTGTGAGCCACCATGTGGTTGCTGGGAATTGAACTCAGGACCTCTGGAAGAGCAGCCAGTGCTCTTAACCACTGAGCCATCTCTCCAGCCCCCTCTTCCATCTTTCTTGCATGGTGACTCAGACTCTAAAAGGCAGAGGCAGCAGCTGAGAGACTTTAAAAACTAGACTGGGGAGGGGAGCTGTAGAGATGGCTCAGGGGTTAGGAGCACCAGCTGCTCTTGCAGAGGACTCAAGTTCAATTCTCAGTACCCACATGGTGGCTCACAATCACCTGCACCTCCAGGGGCATCCAGCAGCTCCTTCTGGCCTCCTCAAGTACTGTACTTGTATGCACAGACATAAACAGAGAGGCACATTAAAAAACAAATCAAACAAAAACTCCCTAGGCTCTGTAGTCATGAACATCACTTCTCCAAGTAATCTTAGTCAAAATATCACAGGTCCATCCCCCCAAAATATATAGAGTCCAACTCTTTTTTTCCCGGTGTTTGTGTGCATGTGTGTGTATATGTGTGTGGTGTATTGTGTAGTGTGCACACATATATACAGGCACACTCACTCCTGAGCATGAATGGAGACCAAAGGAGGATGTCAGGTATTCTGCTCTGGTACTCTTGACCTTATTCCCTTGACCTTATTCCCTTGGGACAGGGTCTCTCACTGAACCTGGAGATAGACCGGCAGCTAGGAAGCCCCAGAAATCCTCCATCACCCATATAAAAAAGCCAGCATGGTTGTGTATATGTCTGTAACCTGTCTTTTTATATGGGTGATGGAGATTTGAACTCAGGTCCTCATGCTTGTGCAGCAAACACTTAACCCACTGAGCCATCTCCCCAGCCCCAAGCTCCAACCCTTGGAGCAGGGAGCAGCGAGTAACTGTAGAGACTGGTGACATTATTGTGGTCACTGTTGGAGAACATATATTAATTACATTGATCTTAGAAACCAACTACAATGAAATGTTTGGTCATTAATTAATCCTCTGTCTAATTAGTATTTTCTTATTTCATTCATTCTATGCAGGGAAGGCACGGCAAACCAGGCAATATTGTAGGCATTGGAAATATATGAAAGAGTGAAGGAGAGTCTGACCCTCGTGGAGTTTAAATTCTTATGTTGTAAAGAACAGACAAAGTGATAAACTATGTTGAAATGCAATGTAGTGGGTGGGAGGCACTTTAGAGTGAGCAAAGTCCTTTTTGAAGTGGCATTTGAAGGCCAAGGGACAAGTTTGTTAGCACAGATTCCCAGGGTTGGAAAGAGCTTGGAGTGTTCATCTGAAGGACCAGAAAAGAAGGGAACGGGTGGGGGGGGGGAATGATGTGGATAGTCAGAGGCAGTCAGCTGACCAGGCTTCCAAAGGCAGTGAAGGCCATGCAGGGACTGATTTATTCTTGAGCAGTAGAAACTAACATATGGGTTTTTAATCAGACATTGTACCGATTCCTTGCTGGTCAGTTGACTCCACTTCCACTCCAGAGAGTAGACTCCAGGGCTTAAGGATGTAAGCTGGATGGGGCTGGAGAGATGGCTCAGTGGTTAAGAGCACTGATTGCTCTTTCAGAGGACCTGGGTTCAATTCCCAGGATCCACAAGGCATCTCACAACTGTGTGTAACTCCAAGATCTGACACCATCACACAGACATGCATGCAAGAGAAACACCAATGCGCATGAAATAAAAATAAATTATATATATATATATATTAAAAAGTGAGTGTAAACTGGTACAAATGCGAGCGGTGACCCCAGTTGAGATGTCAGCAGGTCAGGAATGTGTTCTGAAGGACCACATCTCTCAGGAACTTCTGAAGAGTGAGGTGAATGGGAGAGGGGGAAATACTGGTAGAGGAAAGATTTTTATTTTTGGATAAAGCATGCTATGCCTGCTCAACAATTTGTAATTGAGCTTCACGACTTGATTCACGGTTTATCCAAACCTGTGTGAGAATGAGCTGTTACAAGTGCTATACAACCTGGAAAATTAGAATAAATTATATACATTTAAACACAAAGACCCTAAGCAAGTTAACATTTCCATTAATATAATAACCTCCATCTTTTAGGGTTTTCTACTTCTATATGGGATTGAAGCTCTCAACAATTTTGGACCTCCAAATGGCAAGGCCGTGTGTTTCAGTCTCATAGAAACCAACCACAGAAATAGATACTTGAATGAACACTCACACTTACAGAAACTCTTTAAAGGGTTTCATATTGCTTAGAATTGATTACATAGAAGCCAGGCGGTGGTGGCGCACGCCTTTAATCCCAGCACTCGGGAGGCAGAGACAGGCGAATCTCTGAGTTCGAGGCCAGCCTGGTCTACAAGAGCTAGTTCCGGGACAGGCTCTAGAAACTACAGGGAAACCCTGTCTCGAAAAACCAAAAAAAAAAAAAAAAAAAAAAAAAAAAAAAGAATTGATTACATAGAGTCTCTGAATGAATTTAACCTACCAAGACCTTTTATCAGATGAGTAGGTAAACAAGGCTCTGTTCAGAGCAGCTGGACTCCAGCAAAAGTTATGCTACCCCGATTTTTAGCCAAGGACTCAAGCTGCCTTCGCCACAAGGAATGAACACTTCCGACCCAAGACACATACAGAAACACAGGAGTGCACGGTTTGATTGGATGGAGAAACATACTGCATCAATTCAGAGTGTTAAGTCTCACATACAGAGATGATCCAGGATGGCTCAGTGGTTAAAAGCACTTGCTGTTCTTCCAGAGAACCAGAGTTCAGTTTCTAGCACTCACACCAGGCAGCTCACAACTCTCTGTGACCCCAGTTCAAGCGATCCAATGCTACCCTCTTCTGGTCTCTACAGACCCACACATAAAAATAAAACAGAATGTTGTGTTCAGAGGCAGGTGTGGCTCCACACTTACAATGCCAGCTCTTGGGAGACGGAGGCAGGAGGATCAGGAGTTCAAAGTCATCCTGGGCCACAGAGAGCATTCAAGGCCTGCCTGGCTATGTAAGACCCTGTTTGAATAAAGGAACAGAAGTGTTGTTTACAGGCAGAGAACATTAGCAAGCAGCTAGAGACCATTCAGCCTCATCCTGCTGCACAGCAGAGAAACAGAAGGAGACAGAGAAGGCCGAGGAAGAGGACCTGCAGGCTGAAGTCAAATAGCTGGTTATGGGGTCAGAACTAGGAATGCATTTGGCTGGTGTTCGGGCATCTGCACCTGCCCTTGCGGTCCCGACGGGATTCGTCCTCAGGTGCAGCCACTAAGAGCACCGCTGGTGCACGTTCACCACGTTCCCTTTTTCTGAAAGGTGAACCTTGCCCGCCTCCCATCAATTTCTATGTCTCTCTCTTCTCTTCTGCTGCTCCTGGCCCCAGAGGCTGATATCCCCCACCCTCCTCCATTTTTCCATTCCCTTTCTCCCAATAAAATTCCTCCATGTGAGCTCTGTCACACGGCATCTTTCTCTCTCTTTTTAAATTACAATAAGATTCCTGAATGAAGGTTTCATTTCTTACTTTTTTTTTTTTGCAAAAGTACAGTACCTAAGACTTTTAAAAAGTCAAAATAAAAAACCCTAAATCTCACACAAACAAACCAAACCAACAATTTATTATAAATAATCTGCAAACAAAAATATTTTTATCAATGTGTCAAAACATTATTTTGAACGGAACAGTATACCAGGATTTTGCAAGTTGAAAACTCAGTACTGCCTTTATGTGTTTCTGAAAAGTCTTGCAATAGTTCTGCCTCTACGTATTAAACATTGTGCTGGCAATAAAACAAGCACATAAGAGCTTGTAAATGATGGGAACCTGTGATGCTGGCAAATTAAGTCATTACCGGAGCTGCAAGGACGACCTGTGGGGAGCGGAGCCAAGTGAGGAGGAGGTTGCCACCGCTGGGAGCAGGGGCACACAGCCTTGTTACATCGAAGGGACGGAACAAGAAAGAAGGTTCCCTCCTCACCCACCCACAGCCTCTCAGCGGAGCAATTTGGGAAGCTCAAAGTGTCTCTGCGTGTACATTTTTAACACAAAGTCTCATAATTAGAAGACAATTCTTTTTCGTAGTGCTGCGCATTGAACCCAGGGCCCGCCCACACATTTGGCAAGTGCCTTACATTGGCAGATAGAAGAATATGTTTACAAAGAATGTTTACAACACTGCAGAAGTAGTAAATCTAAGAAATGTCTTAGACCATCAATTAAAAGTCATACAAATGTTATAATATAAAAATGCTCACTGTAAAATAATTTATTTAAATATTGCTGGACAAATTAACGACGAGATCCTAAGTCTCTTCAACAGGGTCCCCAGCTGTGCTTCCACTGCCCACTGCGGGCATAGCTGCCCAAGGAGCGCTTTCTTTGGAGGCAGACTTTTCTCACGCCGTCACATGCTGAACAGAAAGCCCAGCTCTGGTGTTCTCAGACGTCCAAACACAACAGTGCACGGGGAGCGTTTGGGACACAGTTGATGTATGGCCACACAGTGTGGCTGAGGGGTTTCATAAGTGGTTGCGAGAGTGGTCAAGTTCAAGAGTAGCTTCCCTTCCACAGGGCCACACAGGACGGCTCAGACTGCCCCCAGGCAGGAAGCAGGCTAAGCCAAAGCAAGTCGGGCCGGGTTCCCCTTGTCTTTTGTGTGTCTGTGGCTGCTCTCCTACCCATTGCTGCCTGGACACTTTTGCCATAAGAACATTTCCAGGTGGAGGAGAAGGCATTGTGCCATGGCGGGGCACTTCTATTGGGCTCACTGTGTGGTTTGTACTTCCCACAACCATCCTGCTGTGGGTGTTCTGGTGGCTTCTACCAAGCACCCTTATTGCACCAATGGATCTATTGTGCACACTCGGTCTCTATGTTTCTGTGCTCTGTATTGGGTTCATGTCTGTAAGAAACCTTTCATTATGGAGAGGTACACCACTCTACATAAAGATTTAGACAGTTGTAGTGCTTAGTTTTTTGTTTCATTTTTCCTGTGCTAGTGTTGAACCCACATCTCCACAGATGCTAGGCAAGGAGGATGCTACCATGGAGCTGTATGATCTCAGCCTAGTCACGGTTGCTTAGAAAGTAAGACCTCCTAGAGACGGGCTAGTGGACATTTAACTAAAATCTTTACAAGACCTGGGGAGAGCGAGATATTGAATAAACTGAAAGGCTGTTTCTCATAAAGACTGACTTTCAATGAACACTTTATACTTTATCTCCTCTAAAATTTTGCATATTGTTTCTGTTCAATCAACTGTAGAACTTCACGGCAGAGTTGAGTGGTGGGCTCCGTAATAGGGTACCATACAGGGAGCCTATTTTCCAAGGCTGGCACGTGAATGAAGTACCTGCAACCACAGAGAAACAAAACACTTGTAAAAATGAGGATTTTCACATCGGTCCATCCAGTGTGTTCACACTCACTGCACAAGGTTGGGGGTGGGGAGTCTTAGCCACGAGACTCAGCGTGTCAGACTTCCAACCTCCTGACTCAGGACTTAGAAGAGCTCTGCTGTGTGTGCATTTCAGTGAGCATGGGTACTTTACTTGAGAAAGGAACTCATAACGCATCTGCCATGTAGGCAGTGACCAGGAAGACAAGATAGGACAGGACTGTCCTCACCACTGTATGAGGATTCTGATGTTGGATTCTTCAGACAGTGCACAGAAAGGAGTAAGGAGCGGAGGCCAAGCCAAGCCAACCCATCCGGACCAGTCAAGAGGAAAGAGCAGGGCTTATCTCCCGCATCCTCTACAGCAGAGGCTTCTACATAAGAAGATATAGACAGCCTTCAGCCATCTCCTTGGGTAGCATCAAATGGTTCTCAGCCCCCAGTGAACAACAGAAGCACCTGGGGGAGCTTTAAAAACTGTCACTGCCCAGACCATGCCCCCAGGTGAACCAAAACAGGACCACAGCTGGGCTGATGTTATTCATAACTACCCAGATGATTGTAATGCAAGGTAAATGGAAAAATCACTAGATTAAAACAGAAACTACAAAGCTGAATATCCACTAGAAATGTAAGCTAGTGGGGTGGGAGGAGTAAGCGGGGGGTGGGAGTGGGGAGGGAGGATGGCAGCCAAAGGGCGCACGAGCCTCCTGACAGGGCCTGCTGGGAGTTCCAGTCAGTTATTGCTATCCAGGAGTATGACACCATTTTTGCCAGTTGCCCTGGTAGTTTTTCAAGTTTATAACTATAGCTTTTATAATTAGGCTGGACATGATGTCACATGCCTATGATTACAGCACTCAAGTTAGAGCAAGAGGCTTGCAATGAGTTCAAAGCCAACTTAAGCTACATAGTGAATTCCAGACTGGCCTGGGCTACACCACAAGACCGTGTCTCCAAATGGAAAAACAAGTTGGGGTAGGGAGTTTTTATTCATGCTACAACATGAACAAACCTTGGGAATATGATGGATAAAAGATCTGAGACCAAAGGTTGTCAGGAAGATCGTGTAGGTGAGTGGTTGCCAGCAGCAGAGAAGGGGAAGGGATGTGTCTGCTTAACGGGTACTTTCAGATAATGACAATGTTCAGCAGTTCAGTGATGATGGTTGCAAAATATTGTGAAACATATTCAAAGCGGCCAAATTATATGCTCCAAAGGGGTAAATTTCACGCTATGTCAGTTTTTCCTAATGAGAAGGAAAAAGAAGTTAGGAACCAGGAGAGGGAGGGTGCTGGGACTGATTTGTGGGATCAGCTTGGAACCAAATAAATCCTTTTATGGTATCCAGAGTGGACCTTCTGGTGTAATGCCACATGCAGGAAACAGAGTCTACACAGAGGGCTGACTTTACCCCTTTTGAGCTCAATATAAAGCCATATAATACATGCCTCCACATCTTTTGATGTCTCTCTCTGAACCAAGGGTGGAGCCACGCTGGCTGCACCCTTCTCATTTAGGGCAAAAACTACATTAGTTTTCTTGAATACATGTTAGATCAGGGTGCAGTGCTGAGTGCACCTGGCCTTGCTAGCCGTGGAGTGGAAGTGGAACCCCCGAGGGACAGCAGAGCAGGCTGCCGGATGGACAGAACCAAACCTGCTACTTCTGCTTACTGTTTTGTTACTGGGGAATAATAAAGAGTAAATGAAACAAATCAACAACAGACTCCCCAGTGTTTGCTTACTGTCCCCCTTTACTGACTGGTCACCCCCAACGTGCATGCAGCAGCTGACTTCAACTTCCGGTTCATAATTTATCATCCCCTTTCTCTAGGGTTTGTTACCCCAAGTCACGGTTCTGTGCGATGCAGGGCGCACACAGCAAGGCGACGAGAGGCAAGAAGTTTCTGGGCTGGGGACACTCCTCAGACGGCATTCTGAGACCTGTACACAATTTCACCTTACCTGTGGCCAAATAAAGGATTGCTAAAAACAGAAGTAAACTTTTCCATCGCCGTTAACCTAACGATCTGGTCCTGTCGTAAGCGTCCGTGAAAAGGAGCCATGAGCATTTCGGTTTGGCCGTGCTCTTTTTCCTTACCTGAACTCTTCGCTGTGGTTGTTCCTGATGTACTCGGCGAGAGTCTTGCTGTACTGCAGGCAGCTCTTGAGGATGTAAAATTGCTGGTACAACAGAACTGCTTGGCAGGGACTCAGCAGCTGGAGCGAGGCTGAAAGCCCGCTCACCACCCGCTTCACAATGCTGGCCACAAAAGCCATCTAGATGAGGAGAAGGAAGTTACACGTGGGCAGGGTGCCACCCACACGCGTCCCACTTCAGCGGTTAGCCTCATTGACAAGTCTAGGCTGATGCCCTTGCCACCCTTCCTCCCAGGCTTCTGGGCTAGTTCCCACTGAAATGCTACTCAGTACCAGATCACGGACCAACCAGTGACTACACGTTTCCTTTCTTTAGCATTTTGATATTTTTGTTTTAATTTTTAAATTACATTTTTTTAATTATTTGGGGGTGGCATGCTATGCATGCTTGCCAAGGTGTGCATGCGGAAGCTGGCTGACAGCTTGCTAAGTCAATTCTCTTTTTCTACACATGAGTCTTGGGGATTCAACTCAGGTTGGCGGCAAGTGCTTCTTACCCGCTGAGCCGTCTCCTCAATTCAAGGCACCTTGGTTTTACTAGGTAAGATAATTAGGGCTGGCTGAACAAGTAGGTGCATCCGATGCTCCCACCCCCTCAAGAGTTTCCTTTATTGCCAGTTTCTCAGGTGGTCTCCATTTGTCCTACTGTTCAGAGCTGGCTTAATACCTTTTACATGTCCGTGTCCCCTTGCCTCAGGGCACCCTTCATCCTGCCGGGTTTCACGGTCATACACTGGCCTCGTACTTGACTTGGTTCCTTTAAAGACTGCGTGAGGGACTTCCCCATTGTTTGAGACCCTTAGGACCTCAGTCAGATATAGAGCCTATGACCACGGCATAAGATAAGTAGGGGGTCTTTCATATTGCACATATGAATATGAATAAGTAAAAACTATGGTGCTCCTTGAGTAGGGGTTCTGAGCCCGGCTGAGCTCTGTGCACTGCTGAGGGAGCCAACACCGTGGCCTTCACCATTTTGGCCAGTAGGCTATTCTATTGATATTGTACACTGCGGCCCTGGCCAGCTTTGCATAAACGTGCCATAGGGCTCTGACAAGAGAATACAGGTTCTTCAGGACAGGCTCTGGAAAAGTAGTTCACGGCTGGGAATGGGTCGACAGGCATGTGTGGAAAGAGGAAACATTCTTCATGACTAGTACTCCTCTCGCTACCTTACCCACATGCGTGCGTGCGCGAGCGAGCGCATGTGTGTGATTTGTATATGTGCCCGTACACACATGTGCATGTGGGTGTGCAGGCCACTTACACATGTGTGGAACTCAGAAGATGACTCTTATGGAAGCTGTTCCCTTCTCCTACCACACTGGGATCAGGGCACACACACAGTTTCTTAGGCTTGTAAACAATCACCTGAGCCATCTCACCAGCCCCAAGCGCTGCCTTTTGAAGAGATTTCTAGTAAACCATACGTCAGTTAGCTGAATGCATGAATGAGCAGAGGGAAACTGAGCTTGGGGAAGTGGGGAGAGATGGAGGATGAAGGCTTTACAAACATTAGTTCATGCGATATTTTGTAGAGCATCTAGCACGCTAGACATATCGCTGTCCTCATGTCCCGTGGAGAAAGCCATTGTCTCAGTCATGATGATGGAGTCAGTGGGGGAAGAGGGCTGGCCCTTGAGTTGAGAGATGCCATGGCAGGATGAAGGAAGGACCAGTTGAGGCAGCAAAGCTCTAAGATGCCTGCCCTGCAGGCCTGGGAAGGAGGTTGGCAAAGAGAAAAGCTGCTGAGAGATCATCTAGCTAATAGAAAGGCCTGGCAATGGCATTTTTTGTGCTAAATAGCTCCCTCTGGCTGCAATCTAGTAAAATGACAGACACGGACCATCGGACATGAATGGAACCAGGATGCAGGGGTAGAATGCACAGCCAATCCCAAGTGTTCTGTTCATGTTTCTACTTATGGCAAATGTCAGTCTTGTCACTTAAATTCTAACATTTCATTTATTATACATACCTTCAAAGTTTTGGGTTTTTTATTTTAATAAAAATAAAGCTAATCTTTAGCCATAATTTAATACCTTTAATTCAAATATAAAAACATTTTCTGTTCATTAAATAATAAAATCGTCAAGTTTATCTTTTGCTTCTGCTCTGTAGACTCAAGTAAATCACAGGACAACGCCTGTGTTTAATTAATGAAGCACAAAGCATCCTGTAAATCTGGCCTTTTTCTGCTCAATACTCACTGTGGGAGGACAGCTCTGTAGAAAGGACATCATCCAGGTAATAGCAAACTTTGTGGATCCCAATCCAAGATTTCCCTAAAGACTCAAGGAAACAAGTTACAGTCATGACGTCTAAATCATAGCTAAAGGATTCTCACTCCCAAATGTGTTTGTACCCTAATCAATCAAATCTTTCAAATCAGTTACTATAAAATCACCTAGAATAGCACTGAAGAGTGAAGGGTAGCATCACCGAGGCCAACCAGTTTTAGAGACAATCCCCCAAGATGTTACAACGTTAAAAGTTATAGCATAATCAAGTTAGAATTAAAGTAAAAATACATGCTGTACCTGCTGAAAGACAAGAAGAATCTCATAGAGCAGGGCTATAGCCGTATCTGTATACTCCAGGGTGAGTTTCTGTAACTAGAAGTTTCAATAATCATCAGTGCACTGCCATTGGCTTATCCAGCCAGCCATCAGTGCGCTGCCATAGGCTGAGCCAGCCGTCAGTGCGCTGCCATAGGCTGGTCAGTCGTCAGTGCGCTGGTATAGGCTGGTCAGTCGTCAGTGCGTTGCCATAGGCTGAGCCAGCCGTCAGTGCGCTGCCATAGGCTGAGCCAGTCATCAGTGCGCTGCTATAGGCTGGTCAGTCGTCAGTGCGCTGCTATAGGCTGGTCAGTCATCAGTGCGCTGCCATAGGCTGAGCCAGTCATCAGTGCGCTGCTATAGGCTGGTCAGTCATCAGTGCGCTGCTATAGGCTGGTCAGTCATCAGTGCGCTGCCACAGGCTGAGCCAGAAAAGTCATTTCCCTTTAGATCCTTGAAAAAGGATTTCTGACTTAAATTTTTATTTGTGATGTCCACTTTCCATTCCACTTGGTTGAGCCATTCCCAGAAAGGTAGTTTTCAGACTGGGCTGGCTGACTCAGGCATATTATTCCAGACACGAAAGAGCCGAGGCACAGAGGTCACAAGTTCAAGGCCTATGTGGGCAACTTAGTGAGACCCTGTCTCAAAATGAAAAGTTAGTAGCTTAGTGGTAGAACGTTTTCCTCACGTGTTCACTCCCAGCACGACCAAAACCAAAGCCATTCGTGTAAAGAGACAACACATTTAACAAGGACCCACAGGTGGCTTACGGAACACAGGAAGGCCCAGACAAAGCCATGAAAATCCTGCACACGGGGTCCACATCAGCAGTCAGATCAACAACCTTACTTCCCTTCAGGGTGTGAACATGCTCCTTCGGCTTGATGCGGGAGGTTTTCTAAGGGATTTAGACTTGTGCCCAGTCTGAACTTCTGTTCCTTTTGGGGAATGGGTAAATACAGGGCTCAGAGAACTCTGCCTACAAGATCTCCAGGCAGTCGAGAGGGTCCACAAGTCACTCTGGGCATGAGAACTGCCTGTGGACATGCTCCAGGCCTCAACTCTGCCCTCAAACAGTGTGCAGGATGAACTCTAGTCTACTGTCTCCCTTCCTCTTACATCTGGTGACCAAAATCTGCGTTGTCTCCTGATGGCCACGCTGGCTGCCCAGTGCAGAAGATCCAAGGTTCTGCAGACACGACACCTATGCCCATCCATGATGCCCACTAGATGTTCTCAGGGGGTTATACTATTAGTGATCCAGACTAACAAACCCAAACCAAGCTCAGTGCTTCCCCCTTGAAGCTGGACTTCTTGCAGTCACTCATGTCTGACTCTTAGGACAGATTCTAAAAGCTGTCTTCTAGTCCCCAAACTTTATGTCAAGAATCAGCTCAAATTCCTAACATATTCTGGAATCTATCCTTTTCATGATTTGACGTCTCCCTTCCTCTTTGTGTATTTATTCAGCAAATATGCATCAGGCACTGTGCTAGACACGGGAGAGTCCCTGCCTCTCTTGTGGAACATAGCCTACTGAAGAAACAGGCACCAAGCCAGCAATTAGTAAGTTAATGCATAGACATAAACTGAGTCAAAGGTCCAAAAGAAAAACCTAGAAAGTTAGGCTCAGGGAAGACTTCCCTCTTCTTTTGTTTTTAAGCCAGGTGGTGGTGGCGCACAACTTTAGTCCCAGCAATTGGGAGGTAGAAGCAGGCAGATCTCTGTGAGCTCGAGACCAGACTGGTCTACAGATAGAATTCCAGAATAGCTAGGGCTGTTACACAGAGAAATCCTGTCTCAAAAAGCCAAATATGTATGCATGTATATATATACACACATATTTTATATGTGTATAGATATGCACATATTTTATACAAATATATTAATAGACATAAATATAGTTCATGTGTGAGTGTTTTGCCTGCATGTACCCACATAGGCCAGAAGAGGGCATCAGACTGAGAGCTGCCATGTGGGAGCTTAGAATTGAACTTGGCCCCTCTCCAAGAGTAGCAAGCGCTCTTAACTGTTGAACTGTTATCTCTTTAATCCAGGGCTTCCTGCTGACTTCTGTCGACCCTCAGCTAAGTTGCACTCTCTCCCTCCTCCCCCTCCTCCCCTTTCTCAGAAAGGTCTCACTGTGTAGTACAAGGCTGATCTGCCGCCCTCAGTTCTGCCTTCACCTCTCAAGTGCTGGATGTCCAGGTAAGTGCTACCACACCATGTATGTGTGGTATGTATTTAAGAAGCCACTACACACAGCACCATACCATGTATATAGTAGCTCTACTTGTGCGCATTTTCGCTTCTCGCTGAGTCTTCAATCTACTCATTCGCTCAACTATCTCAAAGTGTGTATCAGGTGTCCCCATGCAGGCGCGGCACGCCTCACCGACACCGGTCACACTCACAGCTCATGAACTATTTTGATGGTGAATGCTTGTGAATTTGTGGACACTGTGTAAATCTGCTTTGTTTAGTCTTTGGACCTCTGCCTAGCGTTGTTTGCTCCTAACAGGCAATCAGTGAATGCATGCCGAGGGGATACACCTTCTAACACAGCTCCAGCTGTGTGTGCTTAAGACCCGTCAAACCATATCCCACCCTTAAAAAAAAATAAATTGATTGTGAGCTGGTATGTTCCCTTGGAAATACACATTCTATACAGTTCGGTACTTCTAATGATTTCCTAAAATGGTAGAAACGAGGTGGCTCTTACTGCTGAGCACTATTTGAGCACTACTCACTTATTAGGAGAAAATTCAGTCCAAGTAGACCTTAAAATTTGGAAGACATTCTTTAGGAGTTGTTTGTTTGTTTGTTTGTTTTTTGGACAAATTTCTACTATGGAATCGCAGGTATTTGAATAATATACAGAGAGACATTTGGGCAGATGAATGGCATTTTAAAATAGTATTATTTTCCTTAGTTTATATACCTGAAAACACAAAACAGATGCACTAATATTGGCCAAATAGCTAAGATTTTAGGTTACTAACAAAGCATGTCCTCTTTAATATGCACATTTCCGTGTTTTACAGCATCGTATTCCATGTTAGTATGTAAGGAACAAGAGTCCCTGCAGTTACATTTAGTTGACCCCCAAATTCTCATCTCACCTGAGCATCAAAAGACATTTCGGCTGAGGTTGAGTCAGACTGTGGCTGGGTGTTAGACAGGGAGCAAGACTTTGGAACCTTAGGCTTGCTAATTAAAATTACTAAGAGATTAAACAGTGTTCCCCTAAAAAAAAAAAAAAAGAAAGAAAAAGAAAAACCATTAATGGATAAAGTTTTTAAAAGGAAAGCAATGAGGTCAAACTTAGAGACACTTTGTTTATTCTTTTTAATTTTTTTTTTTTTGAAACAGGGTGTCTCTGTGTAGCCCTTGCTTTGTAGACCAGGCTGTGCTCGAACTCACAGAGATTCCCCCTGCCTCTGCCTCCCAGTGCTAGGATGAAAGGCGTGCGCCACTGGCATCTGGCTATATTTATGGATTATTAGTTCTAAGCAACACTGCAGACAAAATAGATTCTAAAGTCGAAGTCAGTAACTGGTTAAGTAAGTTCATTAGAACCATAAACACAGGAACAACTCCGAAAGAGAAAAAGAGGAGGTGAGATGAGATGAAGCAGCAAGTGTTGGGGAGCACTGGAGGGCCGGCAAGTAGACAGCGTCAGAGAAGCGGGAGAGTGGAGAAAACCAGACAGAGGAAAAGGAAAGCCGAGAGCACATTACGATGGGGACAGAGTAAGATGCTGGACCAGAAGACTGTCATCTAAGATCCCCTTAGGCAGTGTTTTGCTGCAAATTACACACTCTTATTTATGCAACACAGTATATGTAGTTCAAATATTTAATGATTTAAATATACTGATTACTGGGGCCAGAGGGATGGCTCCGCAGTTAAGAGCATGTATTGCCCTTGCGGAGGTCCCAGGTTTGATTCCCAGCATCCATACGGTGACTCACGGCCGTCTGTAGCTCCAGTCCCAGGGGCTCCCAGGATGCCTGAACTCTTGTGTACTTACCTACACATATACACATAACTGAAAGATGGATATTGGATCTCTTCACTACAGGACTTTTCAGATGTGTTGCTTTGTCAATGGAAAGCATGTATCACTGGGGCTATGGAAAGTACTTTTTAAATTAAAAAAAAATAAAACTTTCATATATTTTGATGTGTTTTGATGATTCAGCAATGCATTGCCTCATACATCTACCATATTTTATAGTGTATATGCATATATGTGGGTCTGTATACATACATATATGTGGGTCTGTGAGGCCAGAGGTCAACCTCGGGTTTTGCTGCTCCAAAACCATCCACTTTGTTTCTGGAGACAGTCTCTCATGGAGATCTGGTTCACCAATTAGGCTATTCAGATTGACCAGCAATCCCCAGCCTATCCAAAACCTAGTGTTGGTTTTGCAAACAATGCTACCATGCCTGGCTTTTCACATGGCTGCTGGGGATCCAACTCTGGTCCTCATGCTCACAGGGAAGCACTACCTACTGAGCAGTGAGGAGCCTTGATTGGATGCTCAATGAGTGGATGACGTTCCAAGTGAGTGTGCATCATTGTTGACATGGGCATGGCCAGGTTAAGGCTCAATGCCTCAGGACCAGGGGAAATAAGCAAAACTAGCGACCACAGATTTCCCTCCTCAGGGATGTTTACAGCCTGAGACTGCTCTACCTACAGAGACCTCCAACAGAGACTAGCTAACTCCTCCCTGCGCCATACATGATAACCTTGAAGAGGTTCTGGGTTGTTGAGCGTGATAGGTGCTCTCCATCAGAGACAGCACAGGCCCCTGACCCCAGCTTTTCTGTATTCCCTTGCTGCCTCCTCAGTCAGATCAAGTCCCAGTAACACCGGACCTGGCATTGAACTATGTCCCCAACCAATAATGTGAAATACTTCCTAAAATGCTCATTTGACCCAAAGTTTGACTCCAGAGCCTCTTTTTTTTTTAATCAGAGCATTTTAAGGGTGTTCTGCACCATTAAGCACTATTAGCGAATTAAAAGCTAAACATTAGTTAATAAAAACTGGTTTAAAGCTGGGGGCCTTTCTTTCAAATGCACTGTAACTGTCCACTAACAAATGATATATACATGTTACTACATGGTCAACAGTACATCCACTAACAAATCATATACATGTTACTACATGGTCAACAGTACATGGAAGCTAATTACTTAACAAACAAATCACATATATGTTAATACATGATTGACAGTACATGGTAGCCAATTACTTAACACTAAGAAAAGGTCACAATTCAAATTATGCATCCTAAAAAGTTGAGTCTATAAGATTATCTTCAGATGCTAAGTGCAATCACGTGTGGCTGAAATGGGGCTGAAAGCAGGATGATGGAGCTGAACCGAGCCCAGGGCCACACTTCTGCATTCCTCCTTAGTGGGGTGGCTGAAGGAGGCGGATCGCTTGGACCCAGAAATCCAAAACCATCTTGGGCGGCACAGTAAGATGTCACTGAAAAATTAAAAAGGTGTGGAAGGAAGCTAGGCAGTCATTTGGGCAGAGGGAGGGGGCTTACAAAGTTCAAGGTCATCCTCAGCTGTAGTGTCAGGACCAATCCCAACTCCATGAGACCCTGTCTTAAAGAAGCAAAAATCAAAGAAAGGAAAGACGTAAAGAGTTGGAGGAAGGGGGCAAGGGGGGGAGGAAGAGCAGCTGACGAATCGGACATGTACAGGAGCTCTGGGGCCTCTCGGTAGTAAAACAGGTTAATGGCGGGACCACATGGACGTTCTCTATAAGCATAAATGCAGTTTCCATAATGAGACTAGGAATGCTATACGCTTCCTCGGCTTTTTACATTATTTAAAAGATGATCAGGGAGCCAGGGACATCTGTGAGAACAGGCCTGAGCCTGTGACCTCCATGGGAACAGGCCTGAGCCAGCGACCTCAGCTGGAGCAGGCCCAAAGGCAGCCACCTTCACCTTCACAGGATCAGGTATAAGGGAGCCACCTCTGAGGGAGCAGGCCTGAGCCAGAGACCTCTGTGGGATGGGCGGCGGGGAGGAGCAGGGATCTCCGCTTAAGCAGGCCCAAGCCAGGGACATCTACAGGAACAGGCCTGAGCCACTGACCTCTGCCGGAGCAGCCACCTCAGCAGAAGCAGCCCCAAGCAAGCAACCTCCATGGGAACAGGCCCAAATGACCCCTGCGATTGCAGAGCCACTCCTCGGAGTGCTGAGCGACCTCCAGGAACACTGAGTGACCTCCAGGGTAACTGCAACCTGGCCCTGACTGCACCACAAGGAGCAACCATCTGAGCCTTGGATCCACTGGCACCTGGAAGACTGATCACCAGAGACACAGACAACCCCAACTACACCAATGGTTAGGAAAAGATGGCTAGACAAGGCAAGAACATACACAACACCACAAAGAGCAACACAACACCAATGGTGGCTAGTGGCTGTACAACAGCTAGACTTGAACAGCCAAATACAGATGAAGCAGAAGAAAATGACTTAAAAAGTTACTTTAGGAGAATGTTTGAGGCCCTTAAAGAGAAAATGAAAAATTCTCTCAAAGAAACGGAAGAAAAGACAAACAAAAATTGGAAGAAATCAACAAATCCTTTAAAGAAAACCAAGAAAAAGTAATCAAACAGATGAAATAAATAATTCAACACTTGAGAACTGAAATAGAGACATAAAGAAAACACAAGCCAAGGGAATTATAGAAATGGAAATTATGAGAAAACAATCAGGAACCACAAATGCAAGCATAAACAATACAATACAAGAGAGGGAAGAGAAAATCTCAAGCACTGAAGATACAATAGAGGAAATAAACTCATCAGTCAAAGAAAACATTGAATCTAACAAAATCTTAACACAAAACATCCAGGATATATGGGACACCATGAAAAGACCAAACTTAAGAATAATAAGGATAGAAGAAGGAGAAGAAGTCCAACTCAAGGCCGGGTGGTGGTGGCGCATGCCTTTAATCCCAGCACTGGGGAGCAGAGGCAGGTGGATCTGTGAGTTTGAGGTCAGCCTGGACTACAATAGCAAGTTCCAGGACAGGCTCCAAAGCTACAGAGAAACCCTGCCTTGAAAAACCAAAAAAAAAAAAAAAAAAAAAAAAAAAGAAGTCCAACTCAAAAGCATTGAAAATATTCAACAAAATCATAAGAGAAAACTTTCCCAACCTAAAGAAAGAAATATATAGATAGATAGATACAAGAAGCTTACAGAACACCAAATAGATTTGATCAAAAAAGTCCCCTTGCCACATAATAACCAAAACATTAAACATATAAAATAAAGAAAGAATATTAAGAGCTGCAAAGGAAAAAGGCCAACTAACATATAAAGGCAGACTTATCAGAATTACATCTGACTTTTCATTGGAGACAATGATAGCCAGAAGATCTTGGTCAAGCGTTATACAGAGATTAAGATATCACAGATGCCAGCACAGACTACTATACCCAGCAAAATTTTCAATTACCATAGATGGAAAAAACAAGATATTCATGACAGAACCAGATTTAACCAATACCTAGCCACAAACCCAGCCCTAAACAAAGTACTAGAAGGAAAACTCCAACCCAAGGAGATGGCTACATCCACAAAAACACAGGCAACAAATGATCTCACAGCAGCAAATACCAAAGAGGGGAAAACCACACACAATAACATCACCAACAATAAACATTAAATTAACAGAAGCTAGCAATCACTAGTCATTAATATCCCTCAATATAAATAGAGTCAACTCACCTATAAAAAGACATAGGCTAACAGATTGGATACAAAAACAGAATCCATCCTTCTGTTGCATATAAGAAACACACCTCAACCTCAAAGACAGACATCGCTTCTCAGTAAAGGGTTGGGAAATTTTTTTTCCCAATCAAATGGACGTAAGGTATAGCTATCCTAATATATAACAAAATAGGCTTCAAATTAAAATCAATCAAAAGAGACAAAGAGAACATTTCATATTAGTCACAGGAAAAATCCATCAAGAGGAAATCTCAGTACTGAACATCTATGCCCCTAATACAAAGGCACCCTCATATGTAAAAGAAACACTTCTAAAGCTTAAATCATACATTAAACCCCACACACTAATAGTGGGAGACTTCAACACCCCATTCTCACCACTGGGCAGGCCTGTCAGACAGAAAATTAACAGAGAAATAGGGAAACTAACAGATATTATGACTCAAATGGACTTAACAGACATCAAAGAATATCCCATCCAAACATAAAAGAATATACCTTCTTCTCAGCATCACATGGAACTTTCTCAAAAATTGACCACATACTAGGTAACAAAACAAACCTCAACAGATACAAAAAAATGGGAATAATCACATGTATCTTATCAGATCACCATGACTTAAAATTAGAATTCAACCGCAACACTAATTCCAGAAAGTCCACAAACACATGGAAATTAAATAATGCTTGCCTGAATCACCAATGAGTCAAGGAAGAAATAAAGGAAAAAAGTAAAGACTTCCTAAAATTCAATGAAAATGACCACACAGCATACTTAAATTTACGGGACACAATAAAAGCAGTGTTAAGAAGAAAATTAATAGCACTAAATGCCTACATAAAGAAGCTGGAAAAATCCCACACTAGTGAATTAACAGAACACGTGAAAACTTTAGAACAAAAAGAAGCAAACTCACCCAGGAGGACTAGATGGCAGGAAATAATCAAATTGAGAGCTGAAATCAACAAAATAGAAACAAAGAAAACAATACAAAGAATCAATGAGACAAAAAATTGTTTCTTCAAGAAATTCAACAAATAGACAAACCTTTATCCAAGCTAACCAAAAGGCAGAGAGAGAATATTCAAAATAACAAAGTCAAAAACGAAAAGGGGGACATAACAACAGACACGGAGGAAATCCAGAGAATCATTAGGTCATATTTCGAAAACCTGTATTCCACAAATTTGGAAAACTTAAAGGAAAAGGACAACTTTCTGGATAAATATCACTTATCAAAATTAAATCAAGACCAGATAAGCAAATTAAATCAACCTATAACTGCTAAAGAAATAGAAATAGTTATCAAAAGTCTCCCAACCCAAAAAAGTCCAGGGCCAGAGGGTTTCAGCTCAGAATTCTACAAGATTTTCAAAGAACTAATACCAATACACCTCAAATTGTTTCACATAGTAGAAACAGAATAAACATTGCCAAACTCTTTTTATGAGGCTGATATTCAAACCACAGAAATACATTACTAAGAAAGAGAATTACAGACCAACCTCACTCATGAACATTGATGCAAAAATACTCAATAAAATACTGGCAAACCAAATCCAAGAACACATCAGAAAAATCATCCACCACAATCAAGTCAGCTTCATCCCAGAGATGCAGGGATGGTAGAACATACAAAAATATGTCAATGTAATCTACCATATAAACAAACTGAAAAAAAAATGAACCATATGATCATCTAATTAGATGCTAAAAAAAGCCTTTGACAAAATACAAATCCCTTCATGATAAAGGTCCTGGAGAGAACAGGAATACAAGGAACATACCTAAACATAATAAAGGCAATATACAGCAAGCCAACAGCCAACATCAAACTAAATGGAAATCCAAAGAGATCCCACTAAAATCAGGAACAAGACAAGGTTGTCCACTCTCCATATCTATTCAATACAGTTCTTAAGGTTCTAGCTAGAGCAATAAGATACCAAAAGAGATCAAGGGGATACAAATTGGAAAAGAAAAAGTCAAACTCTCACTATTTGCTGATGATATGATAGTTTACATAAGCGACCAGAAAATTTCTACCAAGGAACTTCTACAAATCATGAACACCTTCAGTAATGTAGCAGGATACAAGATTAACTAAAAACAATCAGTAACCCTCCTGTACACAGAGGATAAAAGGGCTGGGAAAGAAATCAGAGAAACATCACCCTTTACAATAGCCACAAATAGCATAAAATATCTCAGAGTAACTCTAACCAAACAAGTGGAAGACTTGTATGACAAGAACTTTAAATCTTTGAAGAAAGAATTGAAGAAGACACCAGAAAGTGGAAAGATCTCCCATGCTCTTGGGAAGGTAGAATTAATTATAGTAAAAATGCCAATCTTTCCTAAAGCAATCTACAGATTCAATGCAATGCCCGGCAAAATTCTTCACAGACCTCAAAAGAACAATAGTCAACTTCATACGGAAAAACAAAAAAAACCCAGGAGAGCTAAAACAATCCTGTACAATAAAGGAATTTCTGGAGGCATCACAATCCCTGACTTCAAACTCTACTACAGAGCTACAGTACTGAAAACAGCCTGGTATTGGCATAAAAACAAACAGAAGGACCAATGGAAATGAATTGAAGACCTGGATATCAATCCATACACCTATGAACACCTGATTTTTGACAAAGAAGCAAAAAAGATAAAATAGAAAAAAAGAAAGCATATTCAACAAATGGTGCTGGCATAACCAGATATCAACATGTAGAAGATGAAAATAGACCCATATCTATCACCATGCACAAAACTCAAGTCCAAACGGATCAAAGACCTCAACATAAAGCCAGCCACACTGAGCCTCATAGAAGAGAAAGTGGGAAGTACACTTGAACGCATTGGCACTGGAGACCACTTCCTAAATATAATCCCAGCAGCACAGACACTGAGAGAAACAGTTTTAAATGAGATCTTCTGAAACTGAAAAGCTTCTGTAAAGCCAAGGACATGGTCAACAAAACAAAATGGCAACCTACAGAATGGGAAAAGATCTTCACCAACCCCACATAGGACAGAAGGCTGATCTCCAAAATATACAAAGAACTCAAGAAATTGGTCATCAAAGAACAAATAATCCAATAAAAAATAGGGTACAGATCCAAACAGAGAACTCTCAACAGAGGAATCTAAAATGACTGAAAGACACTTACAGAAATGCTCAACATCCTTAGTCATCAGAGAAATGCAAATCAAAACAACTCTGAAATTCTATCTTACACCTGTAAAAATGGCCAAGATCAAAAACACTGATGACAACTTATGCTGGACATGTTGTGGGGTAAAGGGAACACTTCTCCATTGTTGGCTGGAATACAAACTGGTACGGTCGCTTTGAAAATCAATATGGCAATTTCTCAGAAAATTAGGAAACAACCTACCCCAAGACCCAGTAATACCACTGGGTAATATCCAAAGGATGTTCAATTGTACTACAAGGGTATGTGTTC
The DNA here is from genome assembly GCF_903992535.2 of Arvicola amphibius. Classification (NCBI taxonomy): domain Eukaryota; kingdom Metazoa; phylum Chordata; class Mammalia; order Rodentia; family Cricetidae; genus Arvicola; species Arvicola amphibius. The sequence continues at coordinate 38,186,050 of NC_052063.2, forward strand.
AACTATGTTCATGACAACATTGTTTGTCATAACCAGAACCTGGAAACAACCTAAGTGCCCCTTGACTGAAGAATGGATAAGGAAAACATGGTACATTTACACAATGGAGTACTACACAGCAGAAAAAATGATATCTTGAAATTTGCAGGCAAATGAATGGATCTAGAAAACATCATACTGAGTGAGGTAACCCAGACCCAGAAAAACAATTATCATATGTACTCACTCATAAGTGGTTTTTAGACATAAAGCAAAGAAAAACCAGCCTGCAATTCAAAATCCCAGAGAACCTAGACAACAATGAGGACCCTAAGAGAGCCATATATGGATCTAATCTACATGTGAAGTAGAAAAGGACAAGATCTCCTGAGTAAATGGGGAGCATGGGGACCATGGGAGAGAGTAGAAGGGGGAAGGAAATGAGCAGAACAGAGAAAAAGATATTGCTTTTTTCTTTTTTTTTCTTTTTCTTTTTGGTTTTTCAAGACAGGGTTTCTCTGCAGCTTTTTTAGAGCCTGTCCTGGAACTAGCTCTTGTAGACCAGGCTGGCCTCGAACTCACAGAGATCTGCCTGCCTCTGCCTCCCGAGTGCTGGGATTAAAGGCGTGCGCCACCACCACCCGGCTGCTTTTTTATTAAAACAATAAAAAAAGATGATCAGAAGCCCATAGTCAACCAAAATCCTAGAAACAAACAGTTCTCCTGTTTTTCAACTGAAAAAGCTAGTCTCATTCTTTTTTTTTTTTCAACTCAATCAACTTAAATGAGTTTTATTTACTTCCCACTAACAAATCTTTATTTCCATTCATGAGAGCAGTAAGTCGACCATATTCAGCTTCCTTGCCCAGTAATTCAAAGGAAAAACCCAAAGATTAGTAAAGAAAAGTGGAGGAATTAATACCCCCTAAATTTTTAAAAAATATGTTTAAGGTTGAAAAATGTTTATAATTCCTAGTAGGAAAACATTATCTGAATGAAGACTCTAATGGCAAACCACTGTAAAATGCTTCAGCCGCATTTGACGCAGAAGGGTAGGGATAGTCTTCGAAGCACCCCAGCTCTCCTGATGAGGTCAGAGGTACACTGGTTTGTATTATTGCAACATCCAGTAAGTGAGCTAAGCTGCTCTTCATTCAGCAAGGGCTGTTTGATATTACGCTTGACCTCCAAACTTGGCTGACAATTTACTGATGAGATTCATAACCTTTGGGTTGTTCTGATATTTTGACATATTTGCTGGGTTCTGGGCCACATCCTGGAAAGCCACCATGACGTCTGGATCCTGCATGGCTGCAAGAACCTCAGGGTCACTGAGGATTTCATTGAGTCCAGGCATTGCTCCCATTCCAGGCATGCCCCCTCCCATTCCAGGCATTCCCCCAGGAAAACCACCTGGAAAAGAGCCATACTGAGGCCCAGACTGTCTTCTGGCTTCTTCTTCCCTTTGGGCTCTTTCATGCTCTTCTCGAGCCTTCTTCGCCCTTTCTATTCTTTCTTTTATCTCTCGCTCCTCACGTTTTCGCTCATATTTTCTCCGATGCTCAGCAATTTTTTGAGCCCGAGGTTGAACCTCCTTCAGCATTACACTGGCATCCTCGTCATAATCCAGTTTACAGGCAAGGGCTAGATCATGAGCTGCTTCTTCCCAGTGACCCAAGAGTCTGTGTGCTTTCCCTCGCCACTTGTATGGCTGAGCTGAATCAGGGTTTATTTCAATGGCTCTGTCACAATCTCGGATAGCAGCATTTGGCTTCTGTAATTTGACGAACACACTGGCTCTCTTGGCATACAGAATAGCCAAGCGAGGATTTAGCTTGATGGCATCAGTGAACAAGTCAATTGCTTTCTGCAGCTCACCATCATTTAGGGCTTCAATGGCAGCCCCCTTCTTTTCATTTGCTTGATCCATCATCTCCTCAGTTATCTCTGCATTTTCCTCTCCCATCTCTTGAGGGGCATCAGTGTCTGGCTCAATTACACCTTCATTGTCAATTTCCAGATCACTCTCCTCACTTGATGGTTCCCCCGTCTTTATGTTTTCCTCTGTCTTATTATCTCTTTTTTCTTCCTTGACATTTTCTTCTGATTTAGCTTTGTGAGTAGCAGGTGGTACTTTACCTCCCATGCTCTCCACCCACTCCCTCAGGAAACGCATTTCCTCGGTGTGCAGGACGCTCGGGTCCTGCTTACACATCTTCACGAAGGCCCGAAGCTCGCTCACTTTGCGGGGATCCATGGTCGGGAGGCGGGAGGCGAGGGGCGGCTGTGGAGGCCCGGGCGCGGCTCAACGTGACCGAGTGGAAGGGGCGCTAGTCTCATTCTTAATGTGCACTATATTTCTAAACACATATACGATGTAGTATAGATCATTCATAATATCTACTGTTTCATTTGTGCTGTTCAAAATGGCTTGGAGCAGGAAGTGTAATTCGATTGGCAGAGTGTCTTTTTATCACAGGCCCTGGGTGTGACCATCAGAACTGAGTAAACTGGGCATTAAGGGAGTGCCTACAGTCTGAGCCCTAGAGGGCATCAAGACAGGAGGGCCAGTTGACAGTTGTCCTCAGCTACACGGTGTCACAGCAGCATAGGCACGTGAGAAAATCATAAACTCACTTTTGTGACTTTCCCGATCAAAAGAACGATCCTTTTTTACGTCTGTTACTCCTCTGTGAGCTTGTGTTGGTGTGTGTTGTACATGCACTGGTGTGTTCCTGTGCTCCTGCATGTGGTGGGCAGAGGAGGGAGTCGGCTATTGTATAGCCTGTCACCTTCTCTCTTACTCCTTCAAACATGGTCTCTCACGAACTTGGAGGCAGGCCACAGCAACCTTCCCTTCTCCGCGCCCCCCATCCCCCGCCCTGCACTGGGGTGACAGGGAAGCACAGCTGGGCCTTTTATGTCAGTTCTGGGGATTTGTACCCAGGTTCCCACACTGTCCCAGCAAGCGCTCTTATCAAAGAAGCATCACCTCAGCTCCCAGAACATCCTTTTTAAAGCTTTCTCTAGATGTGGCGTTTGGAATGGCACTCTGTTCTCTGCTCTATTTAATTATAGCTCTTTATTTTCACTAACAGTCTCTTTTCAAATCTAAGAGAAAGAACTCTAAAGTTCTAGGTCACTTGCTGCGATAATATAGAAATCCGACTACGATAATACCCAAATACAAAAGAACATGGCTCATTTCAAGACTGCAGCAAGGTGGGTTGTTGAACTAATGAAGTTTCCACTCTGGGAAACAGAAAGAGGAAATGCAAAATGAACACTCTTTCTTTATTTCCTCAAATGGAATTGAATTTGAAATCCACCCCTTCTAACAACTGACTTAATTTAAAACTCTCTGGGACAACCGTTCTGCTCAAACTGTAGCTTCCTCCAGAATAGACTCCTAGGATTGAACAGCAGACTTAAAAACCATCCCAACAATTGAATGGGTTTATTATTCAGAGTGTTTTTTATTATTATTATTTATAACATATGAATTTTAGATATATTACGCTCTATTTTAGAATACAGATATTGGAGGTCAAATGGTCTGTGATATTGTGGAAGGTGGCATTCTAGTATGGTCTCCAACACTCCCGTCCCACAGGAGCATAGATCCTACATGATCCCCTCTCCTATGTGTGGGCATGACGTGTGACTGTAAGTGGCGATCACTCATGACTGTGCTATATTAAGTTGTAAATAGGAAGGTCTCTTCACATATAAACTAAGACCCACCATTAGTTGATGTTTCAGTCACTCCAGCAGAAATGATCCCGGGTGGGAATGCTCCAGTCAGCAGAAGCCTGCAGAAGTGGGCCTTCCCGGAATTCACAGACAGAGCCTGCCAACTATGGCTGCCTTCTCAGCCACCACTTCCATGAGTTGACTGGTCAAAACGACAAAGGAAATGTTTGAACTCAGGAGCCCAGGACCCCACTAACTGCCCAGAGTCCTGATCCACAGAGATGTGACAGAAGAATTAAAGGTTGTTTAACTCGCTACGCTTCTGCAATTTGTTACGTGGCAATGGATTTAATACTATCACATTACACCCTTGTTCTCAAGGTAATCCTATGCATATCAAAAGTGCCTAAAAATTAATATTATCACCACACTCTACTGTAGGTATTGAACACATATTCTGAAGGTTAGCTAGGAAAAGAACTAGTCATGTCTGGGAAAAAGGTTTGCTAAAGCTGATAGGGTCAAACCAAGGTAGAACAATTAAAGGCTTTTTTTGTTTGTTTGTTTGTTTGTTTGTTTTTTGTTTTTTGAGACAGAGTTTCTCTGTGGCTTTGGAGCCTGTCCTGGAACTAGCTCTTGTAGACCAGGCTGGCCTCGAACTCACAGAGATCCGTCTGCCTCTGCCTCCCGAGTGCTGGGATTAAAGGCGTGCGCCACCACCGCCCGGCTTAAAGGCTTTTTTTAAAATTAGGACAGAGAAAAGCAGAAACCGATAGAACGTAAGTACGAGTGTTATAGGCCTTGCTTAAGAACATTTTCTTGCCCTTCAAGTCCTTCTGCTTCCCATGAAGGTCATCCTGCCTCAATCATGAGGACAAAGGCACTTTGAAAGATGGCAGGCAGGGGCTGGAGAGAGAGCTCAGCAGTGAAGAGCCTACTGCTCTTGGAGAGGACCTGGGTTCGGTTCCCAGCCCACGTCAGTCAGATCATAACCACCTGGAACTCCAGTTCTCAGGGACCAGATGTCTTCTCTCTGGCTCTGTGGGCTTCTACACATATGCACACATAAACTCACACATAGACACAGATACTCTGTGGGCTACTGCACACATAAACTCACACATAGGCACAGATACTCTGTGGGCTTCTACACATATGCACACATAAACTCACACACAGACACAAATACTCTGTGGGCTACTACACATATGCACACATAAACTCACACATAGGCACAGATACTCTGTGGGCTACTACACATATGCACACGTAAACTCACACACAGACACAGATACTCTGTGGGCTACTACACATATGCACACATAAATTCACACACAGACACAGATACTCTGTGGGTTACTACACATATGCACACATAAACTCACACATAGACACAGATACTCTGTGGGCTACTGCAGATATGCACACATAAACTCACACATTGGCACAAATACTCTGTGGGCTACTGCACATATGGCACATATAAACTCACACATAGGCACAGATATAAAATCAACTTTTTAAAAACCAGAAAAACACACAGTAGGCTCTGCCAAGCAAACCCACTCCTTCACACTCCATGGGCATCCAGTTCCTTGGAATCTGACTTCCCTGAGCCACCAAATCAGTGTTCCTCTCTCATCAGAAAAGTTTTCTTTTTACAGGCGATGGTAGCCAACACAGAGACCCCCAACTGCTCAAGCTGCAGGTTAGGAGACTGTGGCGTGCTCGGCCCTAAGTGGGCCATCTATTCGCAATGACGCCTGTTCCTTCCAAGGTTCGAGGATAATTGAAAGAGGCAAACGCTGGGAAGAGAGGCTTCAAAGCTGTTTTTTTCTGGACATGGCAGGGCCACTACACACACGAACTCAGGGCAGCTGGGGCTGCTGCCAAGGACCTGCATAAGAACGAGCCAATCAAAACCCAACAAGGATGGAGGAGGGCTCGCCAAGCTCCGCCCAGGTGAGGCATTCTTGGCAGCTGATGGTGAATAGGGGACAGAGGTTTCAGCTTTCAGGATGTGGCCATGATAGACCCATGATCCAGTGGATGCCCTATACTCTTGTACATACATACCAACAGCACCAATCAGACTCAGTGGTTTAAAATAACAGAGCTCAGGAAGTTATGAGGGAGATGGGGGTGGGTATATGAGAGGCATTGGGAGGGACTGACCAAAACACACTGCATACGGTATGAGCAAATAAATAAAATCTTTTTAACATGGCAGAATAACAAAGGAGGAGGAAGCTGGGACCTGGAAGACCCTGTTGAGGAAAGTCTCACTACCCGCTCTAGACTAGAAAGGTTTACGTTTCTACATACTTTTGGGCACATGTTTCTTATTTATTCTTCTAATGGTTTCATGAATGTTTTAATGAGTTTTAGCCATTTTCACTCCCCACTCCCCTCTCTCAGTCCCTTCTTTGACTCCCCTCACTCATTCCCCTCCGACGCTAAAACCCTCGCCCCAACAGATTCCTCTCTACTTTCACATCATTGTGCGTGTGCGCATGTGTGTATATTCACTGAGTTAAATAGGGTTGTTTGCATACGCACGGAGGGGAGTGTTTTAGTGGGTCAAGGGACACTTATCGGTAAGGCCACACTGAAAGTGTCTTCCCTCAGCATTTCACCCCTCCACATTGGTAAAACTTACAAGTCATTCATGAAAGTCACAGATACAGCCGTGTGCTATACGGCAATGCTACTGTCATCAGTGACAGCATGGTATGGTATGGATGGCTTCATGAAATTATAATGCAGAAACTTCCCACTCCTGGGGCTTAAGAGGCAGCTTAGCAGCTAAGGTGCTCACTGCTCTGGTAGAGGACCCTTGTTCAGTTTCCAATACCTACATGCTGCTCATAGCTGCCTGGAAGTCCAGTTTCATGGGATCCAGTGCCCTCTTAGGACCTCAAAGGGCTGCTGCTCACCTGTGATTCACTTATGCACAATCAGGTGCACACACATACACATTTTTTTTAAAAAATAGTTAATCACTGGGCAGTGGTGATGCACACCTTTAATTCTAGAACTTGGGAGGCAGAAGCAAATGGATCTCTGAGTTCAAGGCCAGCCTGACCTATAAAGCTAGTTCCAAGACAGCCAGGGCTATACAGAGAAACCCTACCTCAATATTTATGTATGTATATTTGAATATATATAACTAATTACATATATAGTAATTATATGCAATTAATAATATATTATATAATAATAATTAACAATATATAATACATATATAGATTTTTTTTAAACCTTCCTATTGCGTGGCAGAACTACAGCCATCCTAGCCCTGCCTTTCCTACACAGCATTGTGCACATGGCAGCAGGGCTATTGATAAACACGCTGTGCTGCATGTTTTCTAAAAATATAGCACAACATTATGTTAGTACATAATGCTTGGTTTTTCTAACAGTGGTGTTACGGGTTCAGGGATTTACTCTGCTATGCCTTCAGTCATTATTTTAGAGTGTGTGTCTACATGTGTACTACAAAAGAGTGTGCTGGGGCAGGAGAGAGACCTCAGCATTTAGAAGTATCGGCTGCTCCTCCAGAGAGATGCAGGTTCAATTCTCAGCATCCACAGGGTGGCTGCTTACAACTGTCTGTAACTCTGGTCCCAGGAGATCTGATACCCTCTTCTGGCCTCTGCCAGTACTGTGCACACATGGATGCTGACATCTATGCAGGCAAGCAAGCCACTCAACATAAAATGGAAATGAAGGGTTTACAAAGTGATGCTGGTGATAGCCTTCATATAGCTCATGCATTTATTTGCAGAATTCACTTGCATCATGTTCTCTTAGTTTGGCTGAATCACTTGTTTAATTTATGATGGCCTTAGGGCAATATGCAGTATAGTATGAATATATGTACACATATATACATCCTATATATTTTATACTATGTGCAAACACATATATGCTATATATACATATATATTATATATTATACCAGATAGCCTAGGTATCTAGTAGGCTGTACCATCTAAATTTCTGTAAGTAGACATATTCCCATGGTTATGTAGCTCATAACTATAAATAAAAATATGACCTCAGTAACTCTTGCTTTAGCAAATACAATTTTCTGCTGTGGATGAATTCTAGTGGAGACTCTGTTTTCAGGCCTTCGCTGTATGATGATAGCTCATTTAGTCTACTTCAAGTCTACTGAGCTATAGCAAAAGGTAGTAAGATAAGACTATCTCTGTGCCCTTACAGATGCAGAAGGACAGAAAGAATTCAGCAGGCATAAGTTAATCTACATAGCTCAGAAGGACATGGAGAGACAGACGTGAAATACAAGGGGTTGAACAGAAAAGTTAGAGAGTATGGATCAAGAATAGAGTCCTGAGTGGTTTAGAGAGATGGTTAAGTGGTTAAGAACACTGGCTGCTCTTCCAGAGGTCCTGAGTCCAATTCCCAGCACCTACATGGCGACTCACAACCATCAGTAATAGAATCTGATGTACTCTTCAGGCATGCAGGTGTACAAGCAGAGTACTCGTACATAAAATATGAATAAGTAATTAATTTTTAATCTGAGTGCTTGAGAGAAAACTCCAAGAAGACAAGAGTCTTGTGACCTCAGTTTCTTCAAAAACATAGACGTTGGTGGAACGTGCTTTTGTGCCTCCCAGGGAGTAGCAGAGAGGAGTGAGTTCACTTCATGTGCCACCGAGGAAAGACATGTTTTTGCCATGCGCAGCTTGTCCCTGTGATTGTTCACTTTACTCAGGTGACTTTGCTTAACCCCCAGATAAACACTGACTGATGCTCTGACTTACGCTGGCTATGGCCTGAGACTTTAGTCCGATTCATTGTAGGCCCCACTCTTCCCAGTTCATGTGCCAATCAGAGCAATGGCAGAGACTACATCATCCCAAAGTCTTCTTAAAACACAAAGCAACAACAACACACACACACACACACACCCTTACTTCTTAGATGCCAGCGTGCTCAATCGTGATGATTCAATTTCTGTTTCTCTGAACATCAGTCCTAGGGTCCGTATAATTTCAATACATGCCCTAGGAAATAAGAGAAAACAAAAGCAATGAAAATGGCACGGTTTCCCAAGATCAGAATCCCACAAAAGCAGTAAGCCTTGAGAGAACTGCTTTCAGATATTCATTAGCCAAAAGAGCATCAAATTCTGCATGTCTGATTGCCAGCACTGGCTACGTACCTAGTCTGGGGCTGCTACATAGGAGATGATCAAAATGTGTCTACTGACTAAGAGCTTCACGTCAGGATCAAGGCACAGGCCTAAGCATTTTTGAATGCATCTTTTTCCCAGTGATCTATTTTCAAGTATTTGCATCTGTATACCTGAATGTAGGCTTGTGCACACGAGTGCAGGTGCCCGCAGAGGCCAGGAGCATCGGATCCCTGGAGCTGGAGTTATGGGGGGTGCTTTCCCAGATGCGGGAGCTGAGAACTGAACTCGGGGCCTCTGTACGAGCAGGCTGTGCTCTTGGCCACTGAGCCACATCTCCAGCCCCTAATGTTTATTTTTCAGTAGGTAAATATGCCCGTCTCAAGGTAGCTATTTCTCCATTTTGGGGCAGTCACTATTACTAATTTCTTGTGTATGTGCTAAAATTTTTAAATTCATGTGAGAGCATGGCACGGCACATAATCTAGGGTTCTAACATTTGGGAAGCAGAGGTTTGAGACCAGCCCATCTACGTAGGAAGTTCTAGGGTGGTTCAGATTGCAAGGCCTGATTCAAAAAAAATTAAATAACAATAAAGAAAAACTTTTGAAATTTAAAAATCTATGTGAAGCAAAAGTTGAAGCACTACTAATCATTAGTAGTGCATATCTTTTGTCTAGTACCTTCATTTATCTTTAACACCTTACAATGCTGGTTCCCAACCTTCCATGTGGCAATCCTTTAATATAGCTCCTCATGTTGTGGTGACCCCCAACCAAAAATCTATGTCATTGCCACCTCATAACTATAATTTTGCTACTGTTATGAATCGCAGTGTAAATATCTTATATGCAGCCCCAAAGAAGTCACAACCCACAGGTTGAGAACCTCGGCCTTAGCGGGCTAATACCCGATTGTGTAGTTAGTACTTACACCAGCTCACTGGCCCTTTGGCTTTTATTTTGAAGTGCAGTCTTATCCCGAGACTCTGGCAAATACTCATGAAGTTTGTTCACTAGGAAGTAGAAAAGCTCACTGGTCTGCAAGAGCGGGGGGAAGAAATAGTGAAGACACCAGTTGTTAAAGCTCCATCCACACATAAAAGGACAACGAAAACATCTCTTTGACTCAGGAAGAGACTTACAACAGTTTCTTTAACACGAGTGGAATTCAAACAGAAAACATACTTCTTCGTTCAGGGCCATCCAGGTGGGACATCAAGAGCTAGGGGACTTCAGTTCGTCCTGGCCCAGGCATTGATGACAGTCATCCAGATGTAAGTGGGAGGTCATTGTAAGGCCATGAACAGAGCCGAACAACACTAGACCAAATGTGCCGTGTAATAATGGTGTGATAATAGCCAATAAAAGCAGTGGGGTGGTGTAGGAGAGTCTTCTGGTCATGTGTTGCTTTCATTGGTTAATGAATAAAGAAACTGCTTGGGGCCTGATAAGGCAGAACTTAAACGGGTGGAGAAGACAGAACTGAATGCTGGGAAGAAGGGCAGAGAAGAGAAGCCATGGATCCTCTGCCTCAGAGGACGCTGGTTAGAATCTTCCCGGTAAGCCACTGCCACGTGGCCATTTACAGATTAATAGAGATGGGTTAAACTAACATGTAAGAGTTAGCCAATAAGAAGTTAGAGCTAATGGCCAAGCATGCTGTGGTAGGCACCTGAGCCAAACGCTAGTGTTACCATGCTTGATTCTTGGGGTAAGAACCCTGTCTTAACCCCACTCCCATGTCTAACGCCTGTGACCTTGTCTCACACTGATTAGGAATATAATAAATGTTTGCTGTGTTATTAAAATGCTGTGGGTGATGCTGGAAATTGCCAATCCCCATTAAGGTAGCCGCTGGCCATGAGGGCTATTTAAATGAACTAAAGTTATAATTCTACTACCTCTGTCCTTGGCCACCTCCAAGTGCAGATGATGTCTACTGAACTAAACCCCACAGACTACAAATAGCAAAGAGTCATATGCACAGACTAGGTCCAGAAATCAAAAGGAGCAAGGTACCTGGCTCCTCATTGGGGAAAACGGGGAAGAGAACCATGGCAATTGAGCAGAGCCTTGAGGACAGACTGGCCTTTACTGAGGGGAAAAAAATGGAAGATACGTACTTCAAAAAGAACAGAGGAAAGGATGGGACCGGAGAATACTGTCTGCTGTTTAAGTCATCACACCCAGCTCAGGTGGCACACACCTTTAATTCCAGCATTTGGCAGAGGCAGAGGCAGGTGGATCTCTGTGAGTTCAAGGCCAGCCTGGTCTACAAAGCTAGTTCCAGGACAGGCTCCAAGGCTACACAGAGAAACCCTGTTTCAAAAAAACAAAAAGCAAAAGCAAAACAAACAAACAAACAAACAATAGGTGGGAGAGATGAAGGTTGGCTTGGATGAGCTCAGCCTGGTCCTCACCCTTTCTCTGCCAACTTTCCGCTCCACGACAGCGCCACCTACTGATCAGGCCTGCTTTAAAACTGGAGGTGTTTAAAAGGCCAGGCCAGCACTGCCAACAGCCACACGGCATTCTCCTATCCAACGCCAGGCAGTACGTGTCCTTCTACTTAAAACCCCACTTCAAATCCTGCGTTCCGGTTGTCCTAGCACGCTTCTCTGGGCTCTGCCGGCCAGTCCTCTTCAAGCGTCTGGTTCTACATTTGACAATCTGTGTCGTTCCCGGAGAACCTGCTTCTGCACCCTCGCCAAGCGGGACCTCATGATGCTATGTGATTACTTGATGCTCAAGGGTGATCTCACAGGGCACTGTGCTTCCATATCAGTGTGCCCACTCCTCTTTCGAGGTGACTCTCATGCTTGGGCGCTAACCGTTCTTAGGAGAAGCGACGGCTGGATCAGTTCCCTGAGCACCTTCCCTAGCCAGATCATGGCTCCCGCTGATTACCCTGCCCTGCTAAAAACAAAGGCCCTTTTAGATGCTATAGTCATGTGTTTGTGTTCAGTTTTGTAAGGAAGTCTACAGAAGGTCTTTGAGCAAACAAATCTATACGATTAGGATAGATTAAATTGACAGCACACAGGTGGGGTTGTCTGTGGTTTCCTTGGGTAGGAGAAAATCCAATTCCCTTAGCCTTTCTGTATGAATTCCATTTTCATAATCAACATCCTTGGTTATTTCAGTGCCTGGTGTCCACCTCAGTATTTTCCCACAACCCTGTGAAGTCCTAGAGTCAAAGTATGCACGGCGTGTTCCTAATAGGACCTATGACTCTTGACCACTTTAGACTGCAGCGCAATCCCCTTGTCCTGTTGCCGTAAACTGACTTGTTATTCCCTATAGCCGTTCTTTCATAATCATTAGGGCAGCTGGCCACCTTGAGTTGCCTGAGGCTGTCCCAGCTAACCCATGTCCCAGGGACATCCTTAGAGCTGCCCACACCGAGACAGCAGTCTGCTCTCATCTGGAAAACCAAGACGGCTATTCCCCTGCATACACAGCACCTCACAGTGAAGTCACGCTCGCTGCTTGGACGGCTGAGTGTTTGTGTAATTCATAGCTGTTCATTAAGAAGGCGGGGGTGACATGTGTGGCCAGGGGCACGGCAGTGGCCTTCTCGGCACACTCACCGTTTATCGCTGTGGCGCCTTAACACCTTCCAACCATAACTGAGAACGAAGCAGTTTTAACTTTTACCATGTGAGAATCAAGCTACTGGGATTCACTGGGGATCACATTTTTGAAAAAAAAAATACCCATCCTGTACTTAAAATCATTCTTAAAATATGTATTCCTACTAAAGGAAAACTTGTTAAACTCTCCTCTTCCTCCATCACACACGCCAAAGCTTTCCCTCTACCACCTCCCCTTGGACAATACCAACGCAGCCTGCTTCGGTTACTCTGTGCAGTGGCTCCATTTCATTCCATTCTCCCCCATATGCATACGTATTATCAATTATCTCACAAAATTTGACGTATTAAAACACGCCTACATTAAATATAACCGCCATTTTAAAAATACAGCGTCAGAATACAACTTGCATTTCTGCTTTGATTTGCGCTTAGATTTGATAACCAGATAAAACAAGTCTTAAAGAGGAGGAACAAGATACTTACTCTCCAGAAAAGTCTTTTCAGGATGAAATTTCTCTGGGCTGCTACTCTAAGTTCCGTGATTAAACTCAGAATCTTCCTCAGAGTGTTGTCTTGAAGACAAAGCTCGGATTTCAGCTGACTGAAGTGCTTAATTTTCTCCTCAGATCTACGGAAACACACACACAAAGATTCAGGTCAAGCGTAAGAAATGGCAGTTCCCAAATATCACAGTTATTGACAAGTCTATAGAAGTTTGAGGCTGGTGGAATTTGAGGCGAACTTTGAACTCCTAGACTTAGTACTCAGAAGCAGGGAAACCCCACCCCCACAAAATGATGCCTATCACTCTGTAACTCACTTTCACCCTGCCCTTGACCAGTTGGCATGCACGCTCTTGCTGTCTCTGGCAAACTCTTCGGTGGGCTCATTTATATCATTAGCACAGTCTTGGAGCCCTGGGCAAAATTATTTGTTTAATCTTTTCCTTCCATCAATTCCTTCGCTAAGTAAGTGTATTTGTAGAGAAATTTCCATATCATTACTTGACAGGAAAGCCAGGACGGCTTGGCACAAGTGACCTGCAGCTGTAAATGCGGCGTGCAGGCTACACACACTCTGACAGACGTCTGTGTTTGAGACAGGCTGCTGCTCGGCAGAAAGCGCAGAGCATCAAGCTAAGAAGTGCTTGCGGACGTGCAGTAAGAACCGCTCTTCCACCACGGAGATCGAAGTTCCCTCCCTCTGCATGGGGGCCACCGGAAATCATCTCCATCCTTGACCCCATAGGTCTCCACTCTTCAGGAAACAGGCACTGAAAGACCATGAGTTCTCCTTAGAGAAGACAGCTATGGCTGAGGTCCAGCTTAAAATCTCAGCTTTGCCACTTGATTAAACAGGCCAGTGCAGCCTCTCCTCCACTGAAGTTCCATTTATTTTTATTGTTTTTAAGTGTGTGTGTGTGTGTGTCCGCACGCGTGCGTGTGCGCGCGTGCGTGAGCGTGACTGAAGGTGCCCTGGAGGTCAGAGGCAGCAGATCCCCTGGAGATGGAGGGGACAGGCCACTGTGAACAGCCCCATGTGAGTTCTCAGAACTGAACTGGCGTCTGCTGCAAGAACAGTCTAGACCTTTAATCCCTGATCCATCTCTCCAGACCACCCGCATTGCAGCCCCCTCCTATACTTTATTACATTAATCTCATTTTACCTATCGTAATTATTTGTGCCCCTCAGCTGAATTTTGGAAAACTGGACAAAAATTGTTGTCTTTAGGGGAGACAGGAGGATGAATGCAGTCTGTGTTCAATCCTGAGGCCTCAGAGCGAAGGAGAGGACTGACTCTTGAGAGTTGTCTTCTGAGCCAGGCGTGGTGGTGCACGCCTTTAACTCCAGCACTCAAGAGGCAGAGGCAGGAGGATCTCTGTGTTTGAGGGCAGCCTGGACTACAGAGTGAGTGCCAGGACAGCCAGGGATGTTACACAGAGAAACCCTGTCTCGAAAAACAAACAAACAAACAAACAAAAAATTGTCTGTCTTCCACACACATGCCATGGCAAGTGAATGCAACACACACACACACACAACACACACACACACAATTCTTTTAAAAATGGACCTCATGTGGCACTGTGCTCAGATATCACAATTTGCACTAGAAGGGGCACTCACTGGTTGTGTGGCAAGCTCCAGGCTGGGGCTTTTCAGAGACCCGTTCCTCATTGGTGGAGCTCCTGCTGCCCTGCACAGACTGAGCTGGGAGACCTCGTAGCTTTAATATAGAAGGAAGAGAGGAGAAGAACCTATCCAAGCTCCACAGGTAATTTCCTGGAATATCTATGTGTAAACTATCGTCATGAAGAACAGTTCATGTTCCCTACAGATTAGTGGACTCAATACTCTTGACTTCAGGTAAAAACAACTTTATCACCTCCTGCAGAAACCTGGATACAGCCCTTTACCCCACTACTACTGTATGCAATGTTGACCCTGCCTCTTTCCTTAAAAAGTATCTGATCCTCTCCTCAAGACAACCAACGAGCCTTCCTTATTAAACCCAACTTCTGGAAGAAGAGATGGAGTCCTTCCCAGTGGGAAGGCTAGAGAAAAGATTCTCAGTATAATTTCAGCAATAGCAATCCTCCAGGCAGGAAACCAATGACTGGGAGCATGAGGGCTGAGGCCAGATCCCAGATGGGCGCTGTTATGAAGCCGGATAACAACTATAGGGAAGTTGATGGCCTCTCTGGACCTCAGTTGTCAAGTCTGTACAATGGAATGATAACCACTGGCTTATGACGCTTCAGTGACCACCTTCTCTGATACAGGTGTTTAATACATGGTTATCTCTAAATAAAACTGGAATAAGTTTGAGGTCCTGTTTCCCTATTCATTCACTTCTGATTCCTGTATTTCAATTTCAAAGACTATAAAATCTTTTTACTCTCTTGAGAACTCCAGAAACAACATAAGTAAAGTTTCCACAAATATAGAGTACATTTTACTATAGAATGAGCCTCAACTACCATTTAAATAAAGTGCCAGGGGGTGGAGAGGTGGCTCAGTAGTTAGGAGCACTGGCTGGTCTTCCAGAGGCCCCAGGGTTAATAGTCAGCACCCACACGCTGGTTCACAACTGTCTCTGCCTCCACTTCTCAAGGACCCAACACCCTCCTCTGCTTTGATCCACTGAGGATTGCAGTAAATTTATTCTTTCTTCAAAAGTTGCAAAAAAATATGGTAATTTTCTAATTCTATTAAATCTGCATTCATTGGCTGGATTGCAGTAAAAGATAATTTGCCATCACTAGCTAGGGCCACTTGGTAACCCAGAAGTGGTACAAGAAAGGCTCCATTCCCACCACTTGTTAGCTGTTTACAGAGAAAAGGGCTGGTGCCCAGTGTCCTCAAGTCCACTGTGTTTATCTCTGCACGTGGGAGGGGGGCACCTTCGACGATGCCCATCACACATCTGCTCACTGTGTTTCAGGCACCCTAGTCCTGTGTCCTCTGGGACTCAACTTGTGTCAATGAATACAGGTTTGCAGACCTAAAATTTATGGCAGATGTTGAGGTAGGAGTATAAATATGGCAGTCAACCACACACAACACACACATGTGCGTACGTGCGCACGCACACACACACTCACACATATACACACATGTACGAGCACACTCACATTGCACGGAAGTGCTTGCACACACACCACGCACATGCACGAGCCCACACACGCACTCACGCACACACACGTGCACACACATGTGCACACACACACGAGAATGCACACGCACACACACACGCATGCATGCACACACTCACACATACACATGTGTACACACTGCCACACACATGAGTGTTGCACACACACCACACACATGCACAGACATGTGCATGCACACACATGCATGCATATGCATGCACTCACACACATACACATGCACACACACACAATTCACACACACACATATGCACACACACGCATGGCATAGAGCTAGAAGAAGAGACGAGCAGAGCAAAGTCTCCCATGAGTCTGTCACACATTGCCCCTTACCTGTATGGCTTTGGATTCCCGCTGACAAGACTGTCTTCACTGGAAAGTAGGGAATCTTGTGAAAGAGTAGCTCTCTGAAAGAGGAAGAGAGCAGGGACTGTCGGAATGTTTGTCTACCAGAAATAACCTCTAGTTCTGATCGATGTTATATACCCACTCCTCAATCCCGCCTATGGCATTCCATGTGCGTCACTTACGTGACCCATTCTGATATCTGACAGCAGCTCAAGGAACATTTTCAGGATTACTAAAGATTTCAGTATAACAGTTTTCACTATGAAATGGTTTATTCATGTTCGAGTCTGCTGCACATGTGTTAAAACTGGAGCAATGCAGTGACTGGCATGGCCTTTGCTCAAGGAGAACATGCAAATTTTGTTTTTTTTTCTGTTACTGCTGCTGCTTTGAGACAGGATCTTGCTTTGTAGCTCTAGCCTGGAACTCACTATGCAGACCAAGGCTGAATGCAAACCTTCAAAGATCTTCCTGCCTCAGCCTCCCAAACGCTGGGGTTAAAGGAGCATGCTACCAGGCCTGGCCAAATTCTGTATTTTATAAATGACTTACCAAGTTCGATTAGAAGTTTTATGCCTGCAAACACAAGTATTCTTGCAGCCGGCTCAGGCTTAGTCCCTATCAATGCATGGCTGTCTGTAATTCCAGTTCTAGGGACCCCAAAGCCCTTTCCTGACCTCTTAGAATTCCTGTACACATGGAGTACCCAAACAGACACTCAGACATAAATAAATAAAGGAAAATATTTATGTAAATTGCAAAATTTAAAAGTTAATTAAGTTTTGATTTTTAAAATTAGAATTTATGAGATTTTTCTTTTAGTAGACCAAATTTCCTCTGTTTAGATTTTTGTTTGCATTTTTAGCTCGGAGAAAACTTTTTAAAAATGTTTAGAGAGGAAATTTAGATATTTTGATCCTTGTGCACTGTTAGGAAAAAAAACTGAGTTGCCCTTTGTACTTCAGTTTTCTAAGCCACTTATAATTTATATTTTAAAATTTATAATTTTTACTAATTTCTTCTATACAAAATAGTGTTTCATATCTATTAAAATTTTGTTGGAACAACATTAAAAGAAATTAGTAATCACCAAAGATAACTCAAGATATATTTTTTTTAAAGATTTATTTATGTATTTTATGAACATGAATCAGATCCCGTGCTAAATGGTTGTGAGCCACTATGTATGGTTGCTGGGAATTGAACTCAGGACCTCTGGAAGAGCAGCCGGTGCTCTTAACCTCTGAGCCATCTCTCCAGCCCCTCAGATATATTTTGGGTGAGTATCTTCGTTGCTGCTGCTGTGTCTTTGTTTCTTGGAGATGGGGGGGTCTTACCATGTAACTCTGCTGTCCTAGGGCAGGCTATGTAGACCAGATTGACCCTAAGTTCACAGAGATCTGCCTGCCCGTGTCTCCTAAGTGCTTGGACTCAATGCACACATCCCCCACGAACTAGTAAATCATTTCTAAACCGATCCTAGTGTAGCTAAGGCTCCTTAGCTGAGAGCAGGATGTGGCTCAGCCATCAAGCGCATGCCTGCCACTGTTTTATCACCAAAAGTGAAAGTTCTGGCTAAAAGTTCCCCACCTGATGGAGGAGAGTTATCTGTCTATGTTTCTTTCATTGGTTAATTAATAAAGAAAACTGCCTTGGCCCTTTAAGAGACAGAAAATTAGGTAGGTGGAGTAGACAGAACAGAATTGTGGGAACAAGGAAGTAGAGTGGGGGAGACGCTTCAGGCATTCGCCATAGTGAATCTCCATGCTTCTCCTCTCCGAGATGGATGCAGGTTAAGATCTCTCCTGGTAAGCCACACCTCGTGGTGCTACCCAGATTACTAAATATGGGTTAAAGAAAGATGTGAGAATTAACCAATAAGAGGCTACAGATAATGGGCCAGGCAGTGTTTTAAAAGAATACAGTTTCCGTATAATTATTTTGGGTAAAGCTAGCCGGGTGGCGGGACACAGCCCGCAGCTTTCACACTACACCCACCAAAAAAGTTGCTGTGTGACACTGGAGAAAGAGCTGATTTTTTTTTTTTTTTTTTTGGTGCTTCAGTAGCCTCGTTTTAGCTGGTCTGGTGGTCTTGTGCCTATAATCTCGGGACTTGGAAGGCTAAGACAGAAAGAAGTATTGCTGCAAATTCAAGGCTGGTCTGTCTTACAGAGTGAGCACAAGGAGAAGAAGAAAGAAAAAAGGGAGGAAAGAAGAAAGGGAGAGAGGGAGGGAGGGAGGGAGGGAGGAAGGGAGGGAGGGAGGGAGGGAGGGAGGGGGAGGGAAGAGAAAAGAAAAGGAAAGCAGAGACTTAGACAGCATCCGAATACAATAAAGATAATTCCCACAATTGCCGGTTAGAGCACTGCAATAAGGAAATACAAGAGCAGGGGCCTTGGAGATGGCTCAGTGGGTGAGGACACTTGTTCCCCCGCCTGAGTTCAGTCTTCAGAACCTACCTGAAGACGGAGGAGGGACACAACCCCACGAAGCCACCCTCCACACGTGCGCCCCTCCCGTGTCGCACAATTGCACGAACACAATAATAACAAAGATTTTTAAAAAGTGAATACAGGAACACATTGACGATGTTGAATTTTATCTGAGTCTGTGTCACCCAGCTAACTGCAAACCCCCTGGAAAGGCTCCATCATGACCGTCCTTGCTTCCTTGCCACCTGAACAAACCCAGGGTCTTCCTCCTTCTCTCTCTCTGTCTCTCTCTCTCTCCCTCTCCCTCTCCCTCTCCCTCTCCCTCTCCCTCTCCCTCTCCCTCTCTCTCCCTCTCTCTAATATGAACAACTGTTTTGCCTGAATGTATGTATGTATGCCACATCCATGCCTGGTTCCCAAGGAGGTCAGATACAAAAGACATCAGATCCCCTGGAAGAGGAGCTACCGATGGTTATGACCGCCATGTGTGTGCTGGGATCAATCCCAGGCCCTCTACAGGAACAGCAACGCTCTGAACTGCAGAGCTAAGGCTCCATCCCCCCAAGACATTCATTAATAAGCATCTCCGTATTGCAAACACCTGAATAAAATCGCCCCTTACTTGTTTGGTGTATTCCTATCTATCACAATGATCTTAGATTCCAAGGCTAAATCCCCAAAATGGAGAGAGAGAACAGGAAAGCCTGCTTGCCACCCCCGCCCTCCCCCCGCTACCCCTCAGAAAAGCAAACACACTGAGGCTAGCTTGTGAGGGCACTTACTATAATGTAGTTGTTCCACGAGCTCTTTAAGTGCAGAAATATCGATGAGGTTTCAGAAATAATATACAGATGAAGCTCCGCCTCCTCCTTCTCTAGATTGGAGCTGCCCTGTGAAGGAGGACCCGGGACAGAGTTTCCTAAGCGCAGCTCATTCCTGCTCCTATCAAGCCTGACAAGGATTTCACTTGGGGAGTCTTTGTGACTTGGAAGCCCCTGCTCTTCTGCGCCTGACGCAAAAGGCGGCCAGCAGGCAGCCGGGCCTGTAGATGTCGTAGACTGGCAGCTCCTGCAGGGAGTAGGCAAAGGCCGAGAGGCACCGTGGCCAGGAAGAGACAGCTGGCTGAGGTCTGAAGGGCAGGGTGATGAGTCCTTGAATGGCGTGCTGCTCTCCTGGTGGGACCTGTGAGTAAAACGAGTATTAAACATGATACTTAGAATTTAACAGTGAGGAACCAAGAGAATCCAGCCGCCAGTTTCAGCAGTCCGGACTCCGAAAGCAACTGTATCACGTCAATGCCATGCTAATCATGAGAGGGGAGGGACCAGACCTCATTTGCTGCTATGGTTTGAATCTGAATTGTCATGTTGAGTGCCTACTACCCAGCTGTGGCATAAATTTTGAAGGTAATTGAGCCTTTCGGCCATGCGGCCTGGTTGGCAGAAGTAGGTCACAGAGGTGGGCCTCTGAATGCCATACCTGGCCTTGGCTCTGGCCTGCTTCTCTGTTCCCTGGTGTACCACAATGTAACCAGGGCCCAAAACACACTGCTACTGCCAAAGACTGAACCACTTTGCTATGCCTTTCCCTCCATGGTGGGCCGAAAATTCTAAGACCATGAGGCATAACAAATCCTTCCTTCCTTCCGTCATTCCTGTCAAGTATTTTGTCAAAGCTATGGAAATGGTAACCAATATGCTTGCTATTGCTACTGACTAATGGAAACGGTGTGGCTATCTCTTTGTGTGCTCTTTCACTTTAATACATACATACACACATACATACATACATACATACGTACATACATACATACATACATACATACATACCTGCAATCCTGCCAGTGTCATACTATTGCTGTGAAGAGACACCATGATCACAACAACTCTTATAAAGGAAAATTTTTAACTGGGGTGGCTCATTTACAGTTCTGAAGGTTTAGTCCATGATCGTCACGGCGGCAACTAAGGCGGCACGCAGGCAGACATGATGCTGCAGAAGGAGCTGAGAGTTCAACATCTTGACTCACAGGAAACAGGAAGTGGTCTGAGACACTGGGCAGTATTTTGAGCATAGGAGACTGCAAAGCCCCCTCCTCAGTGACATGCTTCTTCAACAAGGCCACACTTTCTCCAACAGGGCCATACTTCCTAACAATGCCACTCCTTTTGGGGGTCATCATCTTTCAAAATACCACACGTACAAAGAAGCCCTTTATTAAATTTCAGGTTTTGTTATTATTTTTGTTTTTGAGTCAGGGTCTCTCTATGTAGCACTGGTTGATCTGGAGCTGGCTATGTGGATCAGGCTGGCTTTGAGCTCACTGGTATCCTCCTGCCTCTGCATCACCACACCCTGCACTGACATTTTTTATGCTGGACACTCTGGGCCTTCTTGGAGTCTCAATACTTGCACTGAAAGAACTTTTTCATTTTAGTTTAACCTGATCGTTCTTTCATTATAACACTTAGTGGATCCTATAAGGGAAAAATGCAAAGAGACACAGGGAGGGTTCTCTGTTTTAATGCTTTCATTAACTCCAAGTGTGGTCTAACAGTCTCAGTCCCTTTCCTCGGAGTCAGTGTCCCCACCCTTACCTTCTCCACTCTTGACCCCACCCCAACTTCTGTACCCAGCCACAGAGCAAATAAGCTAGAATCTGAGATGCAGAGTCACAGCATGGAAAGTCGTCCTGTGAGGCCCAGAGGGGTCCCGGCTCTCCCACACATGGGGGCATGCTATCTGCTCAGCACGGGAGGGCGCTGTGTTGGACTATTGTTGTAGGAGGCTGCTTGTTCATTCCTGGCTGCTCAGACCCGAAATAATTACTCAGAAACTATATTATTTGCAATACTGTTTGGCCATAGCTTAAGCATATTACTAACTAGCTCTTACATCTAGAATTAACCCATTTCTATCATTTTATATTTTATTATGAGGCTGGCAAGATTCCCCTCTGGCAGTTACATCATGGCATCTCCAACTTTGCCTACTTTCTCTCTCTCTCTCTCTCTCTCTCTATATATATATATATATATTTATATATATATATATGTATATACACACACATATACATATATATGTGTATATATATATGTGTGTGTGTGTATATATATATATATATATATATATATATATATATATATATATTTCAGTTCCAGCCTGGCTATATTCTGTTGAGCCATTGGCCAAAAGCAACTTCTTTATTAACCAATAAAAGCAACACATATACAGAAGGACTTCCCATACCAGACTATCCTATGTGAGGGTTCAGCAGATGCCAGAAGGCAGTGATTTGTGCTAAGTGCCTTGAAACCAAACTCAGCCTCACTCAGCATCGGGAGGACAGCCTTCCACTCTGACCCTCCATAGATGCTGTAGAGACCAATGCACTTTTTGTTTTCTGTTTCTGCTTTCTTTGGTCTATTACCGCCTGAAAGTTCATCTTTTTCTACTCTCTTCATCAGGATAATTTTACTTCATAGAATAAGGTAGTGGTTGATTCTAGAATCACAAATAAAAGTCAGCTAGATCTTTAAACTTTTTGGGGTTGGGGAGATGGCTCAGCAGTTGTTGAGAGCTACTGTTGCTCTTGCAGAAGACCAGAGATTTGTTCCCAGTACTCACACCGGATGGCTTACAACCACCTGTAGTTCCAGCTCAATGATCCTTTTTCAATAATGACTTCTGGTGTCCCTAGGCACCTGCACATGCATAGGTATACACACACCAACACATACAAATAAAAATAAAGATTTTTATATGGTAATTTTCATATTTGACACTTTAATTGGCTCTGAACCCCTAATTTGAAAAGAGGAATGATGGATGCACCAACTGCAAAGGTTTCTGTAAGGAATAGATATGAAAAGACCTACCAAGTGTTTGAGACACTGGAACTGTAAGTACCAACTATTAACATCTCCAATTAATGGCTTATGTTTTTAGAGTAAGGCTGCCTTTCTTTTTTGTAGGATTAGACCCTTCAAAAACCTGGGAAGGTACTTTTTAAAATTTGTTCTTAGATTGGGGTCTTTTGGGGGGGGGTATTTTATCCTAATATCTATTTACATAGGTGTTTTGCCCGCATGTCTATCTGAGCACCACATGTGTGCCTCGTGTGGTCCAGAAGAGGTCATGGGATCCTTTGGAACTGGACTTCCAGACAGTTCTCAGCTGCCATGTGGGACCTGGGAATGGAACCTGTGTCCTCTGCAAGAGCAGCCAGGGCTCTCAACAGCTGAACCATCTCTCCAGCCCCTTGTCTTAGGTCAATTTTAAACAAACAGCATCCATTCTTATCTGTACAGCACTATTGACCGTTCTAAGTGCCAGCCACTGGCTCACTCTCCGCACCTCAACATCTGTGCCTACAGCTGAAAATGTCACTTGTCTAAAATTTAGGCAGCAGCTGCTTTAACTCAATAACAACATCTACATTGGCGGTTATGAAACAGTCACAAAGTTTCCCTTGGGCAACACTGCAGCACGGTAAACACCGAGGTGTGCACAGGCATTGACTTTCAGAGTGAGGTTTAAGCAGCTGCCGGGAACATGGCACTGAGATGAGCAAACACTGCCGAGGGCTTGGCATTCCCATAGTGACCGGATTCCAACGCTTACTGAGTCTTTGTCTCCTGAGTTTATGTACTGCCACAATACTATGGAAATTCAGTGTGTATGAAGTGGGGGGAAGCCCCATCCTTCTCCAAAATGCCTGCCATCACTGGGAATTCTTAGAATAAAGAGAAGGACCTATGACCGTCGAGAAGGAAGGGAGATGACGTGGTCATCCTTTCTACTGTCGCTATTCCTGTTTTTACTTATGTACGTGTATGTACACATGTGTGCAGGTCCCCACAGAGGACCTAGAGTGGTACTGGAACCTCAGGAGCTGGAGTCACAGGTGAAGTCACCCAACATCGATGCTGAGAACCAAACTCCAGTTTTCTGCAAGAGCCCCAAGCCTTCTTACCCACTGAGCCGTTTTTGTTTATTTCAGGGAGCTCTGCCCTAGTAACATTATTTCCTTCTTTCTTGATTTGTAATATTGTTCAGTTAAAGGAGGGTGTGCTTGCAATGGAGTCTTGGGAAGGAACTATGAATACAGTCAAAGAAAGGCAAAACATCTCTGTACTCATGGGGCTTGAGCCCTGGATGTCAAGTTCCTCTGTGGAGCTGCAATGTCAAGACACCCCATCTATGGGCGACATCCAGTCACTTAAGTCTGAAGGACACACCCAAAGCCCTATGTGTGAGAAACCTACAGACTATATTGCTGCTGCTACATCACACGAGATCATGTGTCACACATCACACTTTCCACATTTAGGGAACCTGCCTTTAAATGTGTAGACCACATGATGCAATTCACACGCCTTCCTCTTACAGATACTGCACGGACTTGCTCCAACGGCATCTCTAGAAATGGCAACCGGGAGGATGAGTGCTCTAAACTAAGCTGCTAAACAAGCCAAGATTCCATTAACAATGGGAGAGCTTGGTTTTCATCCCCTGACTCCCAGGTTTACAGAACTCTTCACCAGGCCAGAAGACACTTTTCCTAAAACAAAAGGGGGCAAGGAGATGGCGCAGAGAAGGTAAGAATGCTTGCTGCACATGCTCGGGAGGTGGGGGAACAGGAGGATCCCTGAGGACCTCAGGAGGTGGGGAACAGAGACAGGAGGATTCCCCAGAACCTCAGGAGGTGGGGAATAGAGACAAGAGGATTCCCCAGAACCTCAGGAGGTGGGGAATAGAGACAAGAGGATTCCCCAGAACCTCAGGAGAGGGGGGACAGGGACAGGAGGATCCCTAAGGCTTGCAGGCCAGCTGTGCGAGACCCTGTTTCAGAGGGGACATCTGACATCATCCTCTGGCCTCCACACATGCAAGGGCACACTCGCACAAAAACATACACTCGCTCATACACAAGTATGAACTTTAAAAAAAACATTAAGATAACTCTCTGTGTTTTCTTTCTTAAGATCTACGAATACATGGAAATATCCACTAACGAAGTTATCCTAAGGAGAGAGAAACCTAAACACTCATCGTCAGAGATCAGTCAGTGTTCCATCCCGGAGGGCTTGAAAGCCCTTTGTTTATCGCTGTCCTGAAGCGATGGCATTTCTCTAAGTCTGATGTCCCAAGATAGCAGCGTCCTTCTGCCTGGCAGCTTTTCATAATTAGGCTTCGGCCTGCTTCTAAGAGGCGCTGAGAAGTTCTGCACCTGCGCATATCCTTCGGCCCTCTAATTAGTGTTTCCACCCAGCCTGCCTTTCGCTTAGGCTCACGGTTCTGATGTCTAATTATGGAGCCGACACTGCGAGAACACACTCAGAACAGAGACAACTCTGTCTGTCCCCACACCCTTTATGTAGAGACTCCCGATTCCACGTGTCAACACACAAGCTGTCGTGTTTGCAGAGCCTCTGGTCCCCACACCTGGCTGGGTATTTTCAGTCAGCTGCCCCGGTGCGATAGTTACAAACCTTCCCTGGGATTTTAATGCAAAATGAGAATAGGCTTCTGTCCAATAGTGGGAGTTGGACAATGTGAGTTTCAAACGTGGCTGCCCCATGAAGGATACAGGATACAGGGAGAGAAAACGAAGCTGTCTGACAAACATCAGAGCAGAGTCCTGTGCCCCACACACTCAAAGCCACCTGGGCCAACCCATGGCTTTTTCATCTCCTTTCCTGTATCACCTGGGTTCAATTCTAGCCCTGGCTGATTTTGCTCAGCAGTGTTCATCCAAGAGAGAACACGAAGACAATAATTAGGCGATGTGTGACTAGAGCAACAGATGAGAGAAGGCTACCCCTGTGAACGAGTGTGGAACTCTCCAAGTCACCCTGTTATTTCAACAAACTCCTTTTCAAAGTCTAAGCGCTACTGCTAGTCTCAACAGGGTTGTCTCTTCAGTGTCTAGACCATGATAACCATTCGTCATTCTACCTTCTTTTGTTTCTGTGTTTTCGAAACAGGGTTTCTTTGTGTCACCCTGGCTGTCCTGAAACTCTCTCTGTATAGCAGGCTGGCCTCGAACTCGCAGAGATCCACCTGTCTCTGCCTCCCAAGTGCTAGGATTAAAGGTGTGCGCTGCTACCTCCCAGCCCAGTCATTCATCCTTCTCAATAGGAGGGAAACAACGAGAGTATTTGTCAGAAAGCTTTAGAAATTTGGGGACTAGCATTAAGCCAAAATGTGTTATGGTGACCGTTGACTCTAAAAGCACGTCAACGGCTTTGACCATACTCGCCTATCCCTGCATCTCTTCAAGCCTCGAAGACACGCTCAAATACTCATTCGGTGCCTTGCCCGTAAGGCAAGCTTCCACCATGAGCTCAGCAACCACGGCCTTCACAGCGGCAGTGCAAGCTCACACCACATGACATAGGTCAAATCAGTTCCCGCAAACCTAAACCACTCAAGTCCTGCTAAGCCTTATGTATGAAGCACGATCACACACTCAAGAAACATTAAGCCCCTTCTGCCTGGGGATGTAGCTTGGTGACAGAGGACTCGCTTAAGAACGAGTACGAGCCTGGGTGTGATGCCCAGCACCACCACAGAGAGAGACGAAAGCTCTATATTGTAGGCATGTAGCCAACACAATATGATTTCAGCAAACAAGAGCAAGCGGTCTGCCCTGGGGAGCTGGCCGTCTAGAGGGAAGACAAGCAAGGCACAACAGTGTGTGATTGTAACTGATGGAATAAACTCAGATAAAGGGAACCTGCGCGTGTTTGGGTTTTTGTTTGCTTCGTTTCTCCTGTTTGTTTTGTTGACAGTATGCTTGAACCAAGTCATCAGACAAGATCTTCCTGAGATTGCAGTATTTGTTTCTGTTTTTATTTTTTGAGAGGTTTCTCAGTAGCTATGGAGCCAGTCCTGGAAGTCACTCTGTAGACCCTGCTGGCCTTGAACTCACAGACATCCGCCTGCCTCTGCCTCCTGAATGCTAGGATTAGAGGTATACACCACCACCTGGCAAGGGTTAAAGCAGAAGCTCAGGCATGAGGAAGGGAATGCATGGAGCAGGAGGTGTGCGTTGCCCCTGAACTAGTTGAAGAAGTGACAGAGGACAAAGCTGGCGCTCTAAGCAAGAGGCAGAGAGTTCAGGGACATCTACGCAGTAGAAGGTTTTGTTTCCTGTGCAATGGGTGGAAGCCACCAAAGGATTTTATTCAAGAAATGGATGTTGTGAAAAAGTCACTTGGGCTTTGGGCAGGAGCCAGTCAGGCAAAGGGGGTGTAACCGGGAATGGAGTTGGGATGGTCACAGGTTCGGGAGTGCTGGTGAGAGATGCCCAGGCTCGTCCTTCCCTGGCACATGACTGCCTCTGTGCCACCATGTTTCCCTCTGTGCTGATAATGGGCTAACCCTCTTAACCTGTAAGCTAGCCCCAGCTAGATGCGGCCTTTGACACGAGTTCTCATGGTCAAGATGTCTCTGCACAGCAACAGAACATTGACTAAGGCACTGGTTTGGGTTTTGGTCATGGTTTTCACCACTGCAAAGTAACTGCCCTAAAACAGAGGAATACTGGGAGATCCTGTGGTTCAACCCAAGACAGAAAGTGAAGCGAGACAGAGCGCGGAGGATCGCACCCCGCACCCTCCCACCCATCCCTACCCCCACACCCCCATCCCCTCACCCCTGACACCCCCACCCCTATCCTCACCCCTCACTCCCCCACCCCCTCACCCCCCACCCCCACTCCCCGCTCTGCAGCACCCATCCTGCAGACCACAGGCTTCCAACACTCCCCAGGTGGGAAGTCACGTGGTCTCTCCAGGATTTTGTGCTAGTGTGGTAATGTGAACGTCTCCTCCTACCACAGGGATTCTCCTCATGCCCCTCTGTCTCTGCACACACAGCTCCTAGAACCCAGCACTGCCCTTTCTTCTGGTGCAGACTCCATCGTGTGATAGTATTATACTTCAGGTTATGAGAGGAGAACATCTTAAAATTTATACTGGCTTTTCCTTCACTTCCAGTGAAGTCAGCATCCGATGCCCTCTCCTGACCTTCACGAAAACACACAGGGAGACACACAAACACACAAAACAAAATAAAGCAAATCTTAAAGAAAGGCCTTCCAAAATTTATGGCCAATTTCCCTTCGCGTTCTATTTTGAGGCTTGCTGATGCCCTGTATTCATTTTCTGTCACTGTCATAAATACTATGCCCAAAAGGGACTAAGAGGAAAGAAAGGGCTTCTTCAGAGTCACAAGCGGGCACTGGGAAGTGCAGGAGGAGCTGAAGAGAAACCATGGGAATGCTGCTTACAGAATAACTTCATCTGGCTTGCTCAGCCAGCTTTCCTGCAAAGCCCAGGCCTGCCTATCTGCCTAGGGATGGCACCACCCACAGTGGAGTGGGCTCTCCTGAGGCAACTAGCAACCAAGAAATTGTCCCTTCAGACAGGCCCACAGGCCCATCTCAAGGGGGCGGTTCTTGAACTGAGGTCTCTTTCCTCATGTGTCGGGTTGACAATCAAGGTGAGTCACCACAGCCATCCTGTTCTGTGTATTATCTGCCCGTCCACAGCCTGATTCCTGTTCTGTGTATTATCTGCCCGTCCACAGCCTGATTCACGTTCTGTGTATTATCTGCCCGTCTTCACATCCGCTCTCCTTGATGGCTCCATCCCCTTATGATATCCTGTTACCAACTGTCACCTGGAAGCCTGATTTCTCTCCACGACTTACTTTCCCCCTCTTTAAATCTCTTAGGCAAATTGTGTCAACTCAGCTGGGGCACGTAGCACATTTACCATTACATAACTTCCAGGCAGACGTTATGAAACCTGGTTAGACTTCTCAAGGACACAAACTCTGCCTCACTCTCCTTTAGCCATTACAGGGCTCGGGGCTCAGGGCTCGGGGCTCGGGGCTCAGGGCTCAGGGCGTGGCCCACTTAGAAGAGTGCTTGTCTCAAATACACAAAGTCCTGGGTCAAGGTTATCCCTAGTTCCATAGTGAATTAGAGGCTAGCCTGGGCTATCTAAGAGCCTGTCTCAAAAAGAAAAAGCAAATCCAAGAAATGTTACAAGTCCTAACATTTTGCTCTACAAAGAGTTCAAGGTCAATAATTATTTTTAATTCAACTTTAATCTATTAAAGTGATATTGTGATATGTATATATTCCATGAAAATGAAAAATATAATATCATATTGCGTCATTTTAATTACTTGGATTTTAATTTGGAAAAGTTTTTTTTTAAATACTTTTTTTTCATTGCTACATACATGATATACACAGAGTGACTCTAAAGCAAGTAGCAGAAAATGTATTTTTTTAATTGAGGGCCAGTGAGATGGCGCAGCAGATAAAGTACCAACCACCAGTGCACACGACCTAAATTTAATCCCCTGAACCTACATGTAGGAGAGAACCTACTCTTGCAAGGTACCCTCTGGCCTCCACGTGCACACTGTGGTGCATTCTCACATACACTCACATGCACACATTTGCACATACACACTCACATGCACACACTCACATGCACACACTCAATGCACACTCACACGCACACACTCACATGCACACACTCACGTGCACACGCA
Source organism: Arvicola amphibius (assembly GCF_903992535.2). Lineage (NCBI taxonomy): Eukaryota > Metazoa > Chordata > Mammalia > Rodentia > Cricetidae > Arvicola > Arvicola amphibius. The sequence continues at coordinate 38,215,516 of NC_052063.2, forward strand.
TGCACACACACACACCATACGTATAATATGCAAAAACATATTTTTAAAACAAACTAAACTGCACCATAAGTTTTGATCAGCAAGATAAAACACTCTTACCTGAGAGAGGATTTGTTCGGACTCCTAGGATCTTTTCTTCTCCAAAAAGTAGGTCCACTGTTATCTTGCTTGACTTAAAAACAAAAATGTGATGTGGTCATTAACTAATGATTTGAGTTTATGAGGACTGATGTCATCAAGGGTAGTGACACAGCAGTCTAGTGCCACTGTCAATGCCTCTTTCTGTCGGCTTGAAGTCTTCATTTGTAGCGGGGACCCGGAAGTGAAGTAGATCTCGGTCTGCTTCTGTGGCGGTGGAATGTCTGAGCTCCCAGACCCCACACACCCCAGGCAAGAATGACAAAAATCCTGAAGCCATCCCACTCTCCAGCCCAGAAGTGAAGTAGATCTCGGTCTGCTTCTGTGGCAGTGGAATGTCTGAGCTCCCAGACCCCACACACCCCAGGCTGCGGGTACAGGCAAGAATGACAAAAATCCTGAAGCCACCCCACTCTCCAGAGAGCAATGTCTCAGACACCAAGTCTTTGGTCAGCCAGCCCAGTGGATTGTGGAGAGAATGTTCATAGAGCTACCCGGCTAAACATTTTTCAGGGGGCTGGGAGATGGCTCAGTCAGAAAAGTGCCTGCTCCACAAAAACCTGATAGGACCCCCAGCATCCTTGTAAAAGTTGGGGTTATGGAGGCTGGAGAGATGGCTCAGTGGTTAAGAGCACTGACTGTTCTTCCAGAGGTCCTGAGTTCAATTCCCAGCAACCACATGGTGGCTCACTACCATCCGTACCATCCCTGCAGGTATACATGCAGACAGAACACTGTATACATAATAAATAAATCTTTTTTTTGAAGCTAGGCGATGGTGGCACACACCTTTAATCTCAGTACTCGGGAGGGAGGCATAGGCAGGTGGATCTTTGTGGGTTCGAGGCCAGCCTGGTCTACAAGAGCTAGTTCCAGGCACCAAAGCTATAGAGAAACCCTGTCTCGAAAAAACAAAACAAAACAAAAAAATTGGGGTTATGGCATATGTCTGTGGCCCCAGCACTGGGATGGGAGTTGTGGGCAGGATCCCTGGAGCCCATCGGCGAGGCAGCTTAGCTGCATCGGTGAACTCCAGGTTTAGTAAGAGACACTGTCTCAAAAAATAAGTTGGAGAGAAACCAAAAAAAGACACCAGATATCCATCTCTGGCCTCAACACGGAAACATGTACATAAACCACACACACAGACTTGTACAAAAAAGTCCCAACACATGCACACTAAAGACACTCTTTAGAAGGAACTTTGCAATGGCTAGTTTTGACTGTCAACTTGACACATATAGAATCAACTAGAAGAAAGTCTCAGTGAGGGGCTTTTTAGGTCAAGTTGGCCTGTAAGAATGTCTTGGAAAATTGACTTGTTACTGTACCTGAAGTGGGAAGACACTCCCTGTAGTCAGATGTTTCTCTGCTGCCTTCCTGTTCACAAATACCTGACAGTTGCTTCCCAGATAATTGACTCGGAGGCTTAATATAAATTATAAATGCTCAGCCAATAGCTAAGGCTTTTTACTAACTAGCTCTTACATTTTAAATGAACCCATATTTCTTATTTACTCTCTGCCATGTGGTAGTATCTTTATTAGCATGACATATTCATCTCTTGCTCCCTCTGTGTCTGCTGGCAACTCCTCTCATTTCATCCTTCTCCTTCCCATCATCCTTAGTTTGGTTGCCCCACCTATACTTCCTGCCTGACTACAGGCCAATCAGTATTTTATTAAATCAATTCAAGTGACAAATCTTCACAATGTACAAGAGGATCATTCCACAGCAGCTCCCACTGTAGGCAGTATCAATCCCTGATTTGGGTTCTAGACTTAAAAACAGAAAAACTAATCCAGGCATGGCACGCATGCACCTATCTTCTTTCTGCTCTTGCCTGTGGCTATGACTATCTGCTTTGAGTTCCTGCCGTCACTTTCCCACAGTGATGGACTGTAACCTGGAACTGTAAGACAAATGAGCCCTTCCCCTTAAGCCCTTCCTGTCATTTTATATTATCACAGAAACCAGAGCAGACTATAGAACAGCAAATGTGCTTTCTCTATTGCAGGACAAAGAAACCCTCTTCCTGTGAAGACATTTGAGCACAATTATGAAAAAAACTTCCCATCAAACCTGAAACTCCCCAGAACCTTGTTCTAGTTTTAGACCTTCCCTACCTCATTAGCTTTAGGATATGTTCTTTGTTTTAACTTACATATACATATGTGCATATGCCTGTGCATGTGTGCATGTATGTAATTTTTGGCTCCATTTCTATTTCTTTGGTCTTATTTTACTGTGTAGCCTTGTGGCTTTGAACTTGCTATGTAGACCAGGCTGGCCTTGAACTTGCATTGATCATCCTGCCTCTGCCTCCCAAGTGCTGGGTCACAGACATGTACTACCACACTGGCTGTGCATTTTTTCTTCTTCCTTCCTTCCTTTTTTGGTTTTTGTTTCTGTTTTGCTTTGTTGTTTGCTTTTGGTTTTATTTTCTTTTTTAAAAACTAATTTATTCAAATTTCTTCTTTGGACATTGGTGTGAAGATGTTATATCTCTTAGAACTGGACTTACAGACAGTTGTGAGCTGCCATGTGGGTGTTAGGAATTGAACCCAGGTCTTCTGGAAGAGCAGTCAGTGCTCTTAACCACTGAGCCATCTCTCCAGCCCATGATTTTGTTTTTGAGACAGAGTTTCACATAGCTGAGGCCTGCCTTAAGCTCACTATGCAGACAAGGGTGACTTTTAACTCCTGACCCTCCTGCCTCCGCCCCCAGGTGCTAGGATCGAAAGCATGTGCCACACAACATGTTCCGTTCCATTTTGTTAAATCATATGTCATTCTGCTTTGGGAGTTAGTCTGGATTTTTTTTGAAATCTCTAAGATGTCATCTGTGGTTCTAGAGCTATGACAGAGACTGCTAGTCACATGGAGCTGCTTAAACCCAAATCGAAAATTAGTTACTCAACAGCATTCATGTTAAATGGCCAAATGTTTTAGACATAATTCCACCTGATGTAAAATCTGTCCATGATGGTAGTAAGTGTTGCTGCTGGTGCTGCTCTAGAATGTACCTGAAACTAAGTAATCTTGGTCCACTCTCTCCCAGAACCTCAGAAGAGTTCATCCTCATCACTCTATTGCCAGGGGTTTTGTTCCCGTCTAGTTTGCCATAACTTGGGCTACAATGTCTCCCAAGGGCTTATTCCCAAGCCCGCATCACCACTGGAAGGTGGTAGAATGTTCACAAGGTGGGGACTGGGAAGAAATAAACGAAAGCATACCCATGAAGAGGATATCGGAACCTGAACCCCTTCCTCCCTTGCTCTTCCCTTCTGAACTGACCTGAACTTGTTCTACCAAGCTCCCTTCCACCCTGTGCCAAGGCCCCAAACACCAGGATGTGCTGACCATGAACTGAAAGTATGTGCCTGACTGCCTTCCCTTTGGGTTCCTTGATCTCAGATGCTGGCTCAGTAAAGCAAAGCTGGTGAGCCACGTTTAACAGCCACTCCGCCTCTAAACACAGAAAATCCAAAATGCGTACTGTGGCCCGCATAAGAATACATGCATTCTCATGAGAAAAAAAAATCTGCTTTTTCTCTGTAGCCCTTGAAAAAGCTGGACCTAACAACTGCATCTGATGATTTAAACCAAGTATTTTTACTGCAGATGACCTGGACTCCGAGTTTCCTTTGTTCAGATAATCAAGGTGACTGGAGAGTGGACAACTTTGCCACAGGATAAAAATATTCCCTGGGCTTTCACCCATGAGGTTAGCAGTCAGTGCTAATAATTATCTTTATTTAACTACTCAGTAGTTAATGCTTGCTGCTTCTCTTGGCATGACATCATCCTTAACATTAAAGACTATGGTAATAGCTGTTTTCACACAGCTGGTCAGACAGGCGTGAGTCCACCCCTTCCTGTAGGACCACATAACAGAGCCGCTAAGAGGTGAACCACAGGGTCCTAAAGAAGCTGAACCACAGGGTCCTACATATATAGGAACACCTTAGTCAAACAGCGTGCAAGACAACAGAAAACACAAAGTACTCAACATCATCATGATGGAAAGGATGAATGCTCTTATCTTATAATTGTATCATTTCTTCTTGTGGTGGTGGTGGTGGTAGGATTGTGTTTCAAAGAACATCTGCACAAACATGTCAGACAGGGCCAGGAATGGTGGTGTGCCTCTAATCCCAGTACTCAGGAGGCAGAGTCAGGTAGATCTCTGTGCATTCAAGGCCAGCTTGCAGAAAAATGTGTCTGATAATATCTTTGGGGTGAAGGTAAAGAGCAGATAGAAGGGACTCTGTGACTAGTCACAAATATGTACACAACACAATTTCTTCACTGCTTAATATCGTTTGCAAAGTTTCTAGCCACTGCAATTTCATAAACTTCAACCCCATACACTATGTTGTTCTTTTAATGTATTTTCACGGTCCTATCCATGTTGAAAAAGAGCCAAGGAAACTAGGCTTGCAGGCAGGTTGAATATGCATTTAAGGCAAGCAACACCAGTTCGATACCCTAATTAGTGCAACAAGAGACTTGGTGAGCAACCAGGGATTTTCATAACCCTGCTAATTATGCCCGGGACAAACAGTTTCCATGCTGTAGCTACCCACGTGCAGAGGTGCTTGTCCATTAAAGGGGAAAAACATTACACGACTTCCTTCCACTGGGTAGCTGACTCTGCAAGGCTCTCGTTCTGACTTGGAGTCTAGCGGACTGTAAATGGATGCTCAAAGAAGGGGTTACCCATGGGCTCTCCTTCTTTGCTAAGGATGCAATCATTGTGATTCTTTGTTTGTTTGTTTATGTGCATAAGTGCATTGCACCACCTCTGTGTCTGGTGCCCATGGAGGTCAGAGGAGGGCACTGAATCTCTTGGAACCAGAGTTACGGATGGCTGTGAGCCACCTGTGGGTGCTGGGATCTGAACCGAGGTCCTCTGTAAGAACAGCAAGTTCTCTCAACCACAAACCTGAGCTATGCAGAAAAAAAAAAAAAAAACTATCTCAAAAGTAAGAATCCCAGAACCCTGCATCGTCTATCCATGGTCACACTGTGTACCTCATTTGAGTCCCCATCCTTCATATTCCTCAGGTAACGTGTGACCCCCACAGCCTTCCTTAGGAAGAATCCTGCTTGGCCAGATTAGCTGAGCGCCCTTGACTCGATGCTGCTTCTTAGTTTTCTATGCAGTGGCCCCACCCTGCTTCCTGGTTTTCAATCCCCTTGCCCACACCACAGCCATCCCCCATCCCGGATACTACGATCTCTGTTTCCAAGGGTCTAATACAGCTCATTCTACCTCTTTAACTACGGCCAGGGATGCAGCAGCAGCAATTTTTCTCTTTTGTTTTTCTACTTTGTTTCCTAGATAGGAGCTTGGCTTGCGTTTACAATCCTCCTGCCTCAGCCTTTCAAGTGCTGAGATTGCAGGTGTGTGCCACCACATCCAGTTCCAAAATATTTTTTTTTGAAGAACACATGTTTTTAAATGATCATCTTTTCCTAGTGGGAGGCCCAAGGCTCGAAGGATAGCCAATGGATAGTCCAGACCCAGGTGCATAAGCCCTTCTCTTTACCTGCTATACTTCTTCACTAGAAAAACAAATTCTTTTAATCTATGGGTGTTAAAAGGTAGGGGAACCTTGTCTCAAAAAAAAAAAAAGCAGCTGAGTTTTTCTAACGTCATGTACTACATACCTTTCCTGTTAGCCTTGCTGTGGTGAAGGGAAGATAGGAATTTCCCGACACCTTTGGATTTTCCGCACGCTTTTTTCAAAACGGTTGAAGAATAGACAATACGAATGTGCTGGTTGATCTCTCTATCAGGTGAATTCAAAAATTCTGGGTAATCGTCGATCTGAAAGAGAATTTGATCTCATTGAACAGAACGCCTACTTATTTGGGGAAAATAAATCCTGTACACTAAGGGCGAGTTTCATGTGAGTTGTTTCCATAATTTTCCACTGGGGTATGTTTTCTCTTCTTGTTCTCAATTCTTCTCTAATTGTTCTAGTTCCTATGAAAAATACAACAGGCAACAGAGGCCAAGAAACCATTTACACTATAGGATTATTCAATAAAAAGCAATGGTGTTCTTGTTAAAACACATTCCTTTTTTTTATAAACCTCATTGTTTATAATGTGTCTGTGTGTACTGTCTGTGTATATCTCCACTTCGTGCATGTGTGTATGCATCTCCACTTTGTGGTTTTTAAGGTCTGTGTGTCTGTATGTGTCTCTCTGTGTGGGAGGGGAGTGCCTGTGTGTGTGTATATCTGTGGGTATACATGTCCCTGTGGATGTGTGTCTGTGTGTCTGTATATCTGTGTGTGGAAGTTGTATCTGTTGGTATGTTTCTATCTGTGAGTGTGTATGTGTCTGTGTGTGTGTCTGTGGGAGTGTGCGTAAGTCAAAAGACAACTTTTGGGAGTCGCTTCTCTCCTTTCATGGTGGGATCTCGGAGTGAAACTCGGGCTGTCAGGCTCACACAGCAAACACTTTTACCCACTAAGCCAGCCCTTCAACTTAATTTTGAAAATAGATTCTTTAGGGACAAAACTGTTTCAAAACTGTATGCTCGATTGGTTAAACGTAGGTTTCTCTGTGCAGGAGGCGGTGTGCTGCCATGGTTTCCAGACAGTCTGTGAACACAGACTCTGGGTTTGAGGCATTAGAAATTGTTCTTTTTCCCACAAATTGTTCTGCTTCCTATTTAAAGAAAGAAAAAGAAAAGAAGAAAGTCTCAATATATCCTTTTGGAACTTTTATTTATTAATTTACTCCCTCTTAATGACCTGCAGCAAATGTATATGATTGGAAAATCAAGGATAAAGCCAGAGCACCATTAGAGACATGCCCAAACCATTCATTCAGAACTCAGGGGCTTCGGCTATAGACTTCTCTAGAACTGAGAATTCTGATAAAATTTTTTCTGATGTCATGCAGCTTCATCTTTTTCTCTTCACAAATATAGAAAGGAGATGGCAGGGGCTGAAGAGATGGCTCAGAGGTTAAGAGCACTTGGTGCTCTCACAGAGGACCTGAGTTCAGTTTCCTGCACCCACATGGGCATTTGGAACAATGCATGACTCCAGCTCCGGGGTATCCAATGCCTTCCTCTGACTCCCAGGAATGTAAGTGGCGACATACATATATAAAACAAAATAAACACACGCACAAAGCTTAAAGATCTAACAAAAATCTGTAAATTTAAAAATTAAATATAACTTAGAGTATTGAAGAGAGGAGAATAAACCAATGAAAATTTACCAGGCTCCACCCAAATTCAATTTATAAAAATTCTAATGTTTAGGATCCAGGCATGCAGCACACACCATAATCTCCGTACTTGGAAGGTAGAGGGAGGTGATCAAGAATTCAAGGACAGCCAGGCGGTGGTGGCGCACACCTTTAATCCCAGCACTCGGGAGGCAGAGGCAGGTGGATCTTTGTGAGGCCAGCCTGGTCTACAAGAGCTAGTTCCAGGACAGGTTCTAAAAAAAGCTGCAGAGAAACCCTGTCTCGGAAAAAAAAAAAAAGGAAAAAAAGAATTCAAGGACAGTCTCAGCTATTTAGCGAGTTCAAGGCTAGTCAGGGCTACGGAAGACCCTGTTTCAAAATACAAAACGTTACTTCCCATGTACGCCCATAGCAGAGCGCTTGCCTGGCCTTTGTCAGGCTCCAAATGCAAACTTGGAGACTGGAAAACGGTGGAGCAAGAGTGCTGTGGGAGCCGAGCACAGACTTGCTCCCTTTCCTCCGCCCAACCTGCCTCCCACCGCCCCGATTTGCAGGGAATGAAGAGAAAAGGAAAGCACTGAGGGCCCAGCACTGGAGAGGCAGAGGCAGGAGGATCTCTGTGAGTTCAAGGCTAGCCTGTAACTGGAGGTTTCTCTCCTGCCCACCAGTTCCCAAATATCCACTCTGACACTTAATATTAATTACACACTGTTTGGTACATGGCTCAGGCTTATTACCAACTAGCTTTTACATTTAAATTAGTCCATTTCTATTATCTATGTATCACCATGAGGCTCATAGCTTGTTACCTCACATCTTACTTCTCCAGTGGTTGCTGGTGTCTCTCAGACTCTTCCTTCTTTTTCCCTGTATCTTTGTTTGGATTTTCTACCTAGCTATAGTCTGCCCTGCCATAGCCCAAAGTAGCTTCTTTATTAACCAGTGGTAATAAAACATATTCATAGTATACAAAGGTGCATACCACATCACCAGCCTTGTCTACAGAGCAAGTGTCAGGACAGCCAAAGCTACACAAAGAAATCCTGTCTTGAAAAAAACCAAGATAGATAGATAGATAGATAGATAGATAGATAGACAGACAGACAGATGGAATTATAGCAATAACAATGTTTTTGATGGGCCTTACGGGATGGCTCAGCAGTTCAGAGCACTTGCTCTTTCAGAGGATCTGGGTTCATTCCCCAGCACCCACATGGTGGCACATAACCATCCATGGACAATTCCAGGAGATTTGATACCCTTTTCTGACCTCCGTGGGCACCAAGCATACACGTGGTGCATACACAGACTTGTAGTCAAAACATGTACACATAAAACAGATTTAACAATGATGATGATGCTTTCAGGGGCTAGAGAGGCAGCACTATGATTAAGAGCAGTGACCGTGCTGGGTGGGGGTGGGGCACACCTTTAATCCCAGCACTTGGAAGGCAGATGCCTAGCAAATCTCAGTGAGTTCGAGGCCAGCCTGGTCTACAGAGTTCCAGGACAGCCAGGCTTGTTACATAGAGAAACCATGTCTTGGGGTAGGAGAAGAGAATAACAAATAAAGGACCAGACCATAAAAAAAAAAAGAAAGAAGATGAGAAAGGGAAAGAAAATCACAGGCGGAGTGGAACCAACAGCCCTGCACTGCTCCCCAGCAGATACTCTGCCTCGGGCCTCAGACTGCAGTCAGTTGTCTGTTTTGGTTTGACTTGGTTTTTGTTTTTTTTCTAGACAGGGTTTCTCTGTGTATCTCTGGCTGTCTTGGAACTCGCTCTGTAGAACAGGCTGGCCTCAAACTCACAGAGATCCGCCTGCTTCTGCCTCCCGAGTGCTGGGATTAAAGGCGTGCGCCACCACTACCTGGCTTGCAGTCAGTTTCTTAAACCCTGTTTTCCTGGCCTTGCATTATCAGCCCAGAACTAATAATTGCTTCCTTTAATGTCTACCATTCCTATTGTTTTCCTACTGTTAATAAATATAGCCCTGAGTCACATACTTCCTTACATTTTTGTTTTGTTGTGTTGGGTTGTATTCGAAACAGTGTCTTGCTGCCTACCCCTGGCTGGCCCTGTTCTCACTATGTACAGCCGGCTGCCTACCCCTGGCTGGCCCTGTTTTCACTGTATACAGCAGGCTGTCTACCCCTGGCTGGCCCTGTTCTCACTGTGTACAGCCGGCTGCCTACCCCTGGCTGGCCCTGTTCTCACTGTGTACAGCAGGCTGGCCTCAAAGTCCTGTCAGCCTTCCACTCCCCTACTCCTGAGTAGGGAGATTATAGACATGTACTACCTTGCATGAGTTCAACCCAATTTAAAAATCTTATTAATTGATTGATTAGGAAAAGGCATGAATGCAATCCCCCGTCTTAGTCTGTAGCTGTGAAGAGACACAGTGACCATGGCAACTAAAGAAAAACATTTCACTGGGGCTGGCTTCCAGCTCAGAAGTTTAGTCTATTATTGTCATCGCAGGAAGCACGGCGGGATGCAGGCAGACACGGTGCTGGAGAGGCAGGTGAGAGTCCTACATCTAGATCAGCAGGCAGCAGGAAGACAGTGAGATACTGGCCCTGGCTTAAGCATCTGAAACCTCAGATCCCACCCCACCCCCAGTGACACACTTCCTCCAACAAAGCCACACCTCTAATAATGCCCATTTCCATCCAAACCACCACACCCCCACTAACACAGATTATGCAGCTGAGCTCCCCACATTTGAGGAAATCATAGGCATCAGCGCATCCTGCGTGTAATGGACAAACTTTGCCCTGAGATAACTTTGCCTCCTTCATGATCGCCTACCACACAGGAGCATCGTTTGTTTGTCCAAATGAAACTAAATGTTTGCCTCCTTCCTTTGTCACATATTTTATTCTTCTTTCAAAAAAGACTTATTTCATCTTTAATTATGTTACTTATGTGTGGGGGCATTATATGACTGAGCACATGAGCTGGAGCCGGCAGAGGGCAGAAAGGGGCATTAGACCCCCTGAAGCTGGAGTTACGGGTGATTGTGAGTATCCAGCGTGGGTGCTAAGAACCAAACTCGGGTCCTCTGCAAGAGCAGCCAATGCTCTCAGCTACCGAGCAGTCTTCCCAGCCCCACTTCTGTCCCATTCTTTTTGAACTGACAAACATTTTAGTTTTTTTTAAAATTATTTTTTTAAGTTAATATATAAAATATTGGGTTTCGTTATGGCGATTTCGTATGTACGTGCCATCATCTTTTTTCTTATTTCTGGAGCTGGGGACTGCCGGGGCACACAGCCACGGGGCAAGAGCGACAGGACACACGGAAGGAGAGGCAAGGGTTGCTGAAGTCAGCAGGATTGTCCTCGCTAGCTTTGAAGAACCAATTTGTGGGAAAAATCTCTGGAGTTTTGTCATTTTTGAAGAATGCGCCTAACACAGAGGTCTCCAGAGCTTGCTGAGACATGAGAGCCAAGTTCAAGAAGGGACCATACCTCAAAGGGACAGGCAGAAAGTGATTCAGGAAGACATCCAATACATTCTTCTGTCCTCTCTGTGCACAAGTCCATGCACTCAACACACATGCACAAACATGCACACACACACACACACACACACACACACAGGTTCTTGCACTCAACACCCATTCACACAAACACACACATATTTACTTGTGTTAAGTATTTTTTTATGTATCAGGGCTAGAAAAATGGGTCCGTGCTTAAGAATGTCTGAGACTCTTACAGAAATCTAAGTTTGGTTCCCAGCACCCACATTGGAAGCTGGCAACTGCCTATAACACCAGCTCCAAGGAATCTGACACCCTCTTCTGGTCTTCTGGGGACTCACACAATAAAAATTAAAAGAAAATATAAAGAAAAAATGTGTATGACCTTAGAGAGTCTCTAACGAATTGTGTTGTGTTGTGTAGTCTATACAACAGCAGCACTACACAACAGTGTGTGTGTGTGTAGTCTACACAACAGCAGACCTCTACAGAGTACCTTCAAAAGTAGCTTTTAATGAAAATATCAGCACTTTAGAGGCTTGCCCAAGCTTTCTAGCCAACTGAGATGAACCACACCAAACGCCTGTAAAGACCTTAAGCACACTTTTCCTAAAAGAGAAATCTCACTCCTCCAAAACATGTATAGATGTCTGATCTAACTTTTTATAGCCACTACCTTCATCCTTTTCCTTCTTTTCTTTAGACAAGAAAATGGTATTGCATCTACCTGCTTGCAGGGTTGTTGTTTTGTTTGTTTGTTTGGTTGTTCATTTGATTGGTTGGTTGGTCATTTTTTCCCCAGCACTGTAACCACACTCTAGATTCACAGGTGTCTACCACATAGCAAACTGGGAGAGCTGGGGCCCAGAAGCATTAGGGCTAGCTTGCTCTGGGGCTTACAGATGTCCACGTGACACAAGGTCAAAGGCAGAGAGGGAACCCGAGACAAGTGGACATGAACTGACCAGCAGACAAGCTTGCAGAGCAAGGTGAGAAGTGAGGACTGATGTAGGAGTGTTTCTATCTATCTGCTGTTTCATTGGTTAATTAATAAAGAAACTGCTTGGCCTGATAGGTTAGAACGTAGGTGGGTGAAGTAGACAGAACAGGATGCTGGGAGTGAGGCAGATGCCTCGGGCAATTGCCCTGCCTCTCCTCTCTGGGACAGACGCGATGGAGCCAGCCGCCAGGTCAGACATGCTGAATCTTTCCCGGTAAGACACCACTTGTGGTGCTACACAGATTATTAAAAATGGGCTAAGCAAGATGTGAGAACTAGATTATAAGAGGCTGAAACTAATGTAAAAACTAGTGTTTACATGAATACAGTTTGTGTGTTATTATTTTGGGGCATAAGCTAGCCAGGCGGCCGGGAGCTGGGCGGGAATGCAGACCACAGCTCATCACTACAGATGACAAGAGAAGGCGCACAGAGATGTGGTCCCAGAGAGAGGGCAGTGCCCAGGGACACGGGGGCTAGGTAAGCTTTCAGCAAAGGGAGGACGGGTTCTCAAGCTGCTCGGCAGTGACATATGTCAAAATGTGACCACCTTGACGTAACTCAGAGAGTGACAACATGTAATGCAAGAAATTGAGGATGATGAAATTATCAAAGAACTAATAAAAATATTAAATTCTTTAAAACTGGAAAACTTGCCAGTTTTGTGGTGCCACATGCCTTTAATCCCAACACTCTGGAGGCAGAGGCAGGCAGATCTCTGTGAGTTCGAGGCCAGCCTGTCTACAGAACCAGTTCCAGGACAGCTAGGGCTGTTGCACAGAGAAACCCTGTCTCGAAAAATCCAAAAAAATTAAATTTTCATTCATTCACTCATTCATTCATTCATCTTAAGGGAAAACCTATGGAGTCTAGTATAAATCTCTAGACTATAACAATCCAAGACCTATTTTCTAAGATCTCAGAAAATGAGATTAAGACATTTGTGCTCGGCAGGATCCTTTCTCAGGAAGGATAATCTTAACAGCCCATTCACCTGAAATGCCATAAGGAAACTGCATCAGCTTCCTACAGAGCGTATGGCCGCCAAGACACGGCACTGCTGCCACTCAGCAACACACACTTGCTTCCTTTCAGTTCTGGAGGTGAGAAGTCTAGCCAGGAGTCCGGTCTTGAGGGGATCAGTAAGTGGGGGAGCTCTGTGGATCAGCACTTGCCTGGGATGCACCAGGCCTGCATTTAGTCCCCAAACAAAGACTACAGTAGGTCTTGCTCACAGTCAGGTACTGGCAGGACTGTACCCTTCTGGAGGCCCCTAGGGAAGTCTGTCTCCTTGCTGCCTTTCAGCCCCTAGATGCTGCCCTCCTTCTCCACACTCCCAATTCCTTCTTCCTTTGAAACTAGCAATGGCTGGCTGGTCTTTCTCAGGCTGCCTCTCCCTCTCTCTCTCACTTACATGGTGCCTACCAGGATACTACTAATTTATCTAATTTTATTTATTTACCTTTAAAAAATGAATTTAGCTTAATTATGTGTATATGTAGAGGAAGGCCGTGTGCCTGTGAGCGCAGGGTGCTCCAGATCCCGGGAGCTGGGGTTCCAGGCGGGTGTGAGGCACGTGGAGTGGGTGCTGGGAACTGACTCAGTCCGGAAGAACAGTATGTGTGCACTCTGAACTGACGAGCCATCTCTCCAGCCTCTGTTTATTTACTTTTCAACAAGGTCTTGCTGGCCCCAAACTCATGATCTCTTCTGGAGTGCTGGGGTTACAGGCATGGGCCACGAGGCCCAGGTCAGACTCCTACTTTAAAGTCAGCTGAGTAGCATACTCAATTTCCCTTGTCATCTGATATAACACAGTCACAGATCCCAAGGATTTGGAGTGTGGCTATCTCTGGGGAGGAATCGCTATCACAACTTTCAATGATAACCTACACTGCCCAAAAGGGACAATGACCCTACAAACAGTGTTTAAATATTAGATTTGTGCAGCTCATATATAGTTACAACATATTCTTCTGGGGTTTTTGGTTGTTTGCTTTGGGGAGTCATTTCATTTTGTTTGCAAAATGGGAGATTGAACTTAGTCATTGTGTATTAATAGTCTCCTGCATTCTGGTTTGGCTGTTTGATTAAAAAAGAAAGTAAAGACAATTTTTTAAATTAGCTCAGAAGACCAGAAATAATGACAAAGATTTACTTTTTTGAAGAAGAAAGAATAAAGAAGAAGGAGAAGGAGGAGAAGGAGGAGAAGGAGAAGGAGAAGGAGAAGGAGAAGGAGAAGAAGAAGAAGAAGAAGAAGAAGAAGAAGAAGAAGAAGAAGAAGAAGAAGAAGAAGAAGAAGAAGAAGAAGAAGAAGTTAACAGAGCTGGTGAGGAGGCTCAGCAGCTAAGGGTGTTTAATGCAAAGACTGAACACCTGAGTTCGAGCCCAGGCCCCTTAAGATGAGAGACCTGACTTAACACTTGCTGTCCTCTCACCTCTACATACACACACACACACACACACACACACACACACACACATACTCACAAATAAACACACACGTTCACACAAAATAAAAAAGTGCATTAAATAAAAGTTTTATAGAAACAAATCAGTGTGATCGCAGCTGACAAGGGAAATCTGAATTTAAAAAATAAAACTTCATTGAATTTTTTTCTTATAGTGCATTTTGGACCAAATTTTGATTTTCTAGGCAAAACAGTCAGGAGCCTCGCCAACTTCTCCCTCGGGGACAGGGGCTCTGGCAAACGAGAGAGAAAGGAGGCGAGACACCTGTCCCAAGGGAGAAAGGAAGAAACACCTGGAAAGCAGCGCAGACAAAGAGACCAGGAGTTAGTGGGAGGGGAAACCGGAGAGGAGGCTGCTGGCTCTTACAGTCGACCTGTTCCCAGAGGAGAGAGAGATGGAGGCAACACTCTAGAAACTGGGACGCGCTCAGAGAGGCCAGATTGTACCTCCTGAGACTCGGCTCTGATGACACTCCTTCCAGGAAGTTTTCTCATCCAGTTTGGATCAAGTGGCAGCCTAAAAGGAGCAAGTATCCAGTGCACATCACGTAAACTCATTCGTTCCCTCACTTAGCCTGGACCAGTCCCGTGTTAATTAAACATGAGCGGCTAGAAAGTAAACAACGCCAGGCAGCTTAACTCGCTCGCAGCGTTAGTTTGCGCGGGTGTGGGCTCCCGTTCCTCCCCCACACGCTGCAGACTAGGAGCTTAAAGGACAAGAGGCTGGCTTGAAGGTGTGTTTCTATAATAGGGGGACGAGCTGTCAAATCTCCGCAATGCTGGGAGCAGGGGTAGACAGGTTGAGAAGGGGGTGGGGGCGTCGTTATTTGAAATTCTCCCGCAATCCCCAGCTTTCCCGCGCCGTTGCTTTCACTGACAATAAGATGTGGGGAAGTCGTGGGCGGGATGGAGAAGGTGTTCCTCCTTTCGCCGGTGCAGGAGGGGGATGCGGGAGTTTAGGAAGGAGCCCGCCCGCCCGCCAGCCCTCCCACGATCCTCACCAGGTCAATGGCTACGACGTCCCGCAGAGCCACGACCCGCCGGATGGACTTGGGCGGGTTCTCGGTCAGGTAGATGAGCCGGTCGCTGAGCACAACGTACTTGAACGTGTGCTTCTCTGCGTCGGACACCACGATGCACGGCTCGTAGGCGCGGACGGCGTCGTAGACCTCGGGCGCCAGGTGCCGCCGCAGGAACGCGTCTAGACGGCTGTTCGTGCGCGCCGGGAAGCCGGACCGAGCGGGGCTAGCCATGCGGCACCCGCGACCAGGCAGCGTGTCTCCGCTGGCTGTGCCTCCACGACACTCTGTGGAACCCGTGCACGCCACAAAGCCGCGCGCCAGCTGCCTCCGCCACCACCGCGCGGGGACGCAGGCCGCCCGCCCCAAAGCTTCAGGAACCCGCTGCGCGGTCCGGTTTCCGAGCCCCCTGCCCCGCCTGGCCCCGCCCCTAATCTTTGTCCGCACTTTCACAGCGCTGGGCTGGGCAAGACTGAGGTCTTTCTCGCAGGGTTGATTGACGACTGAGAACCACTCAAGGGCTGGGAAGGAATAGTTAGGGGGTCTCATCCAGCTACTGAGTCACATGGTCCCATACAAACTTCATTGATAATGGAGGCAAGTTTTAACCTGATTTCCCGTTCAAGAGAAACTTGAAGCATGGAGTTTTACCGATTTGAGAATCCTATAATGACAGATTTCGCCTTTGACCAGAACATTGCCTGGTTTGTATGACCATAACATTGACTTTCCAGCTTTGTCTCCGAAGCAGGATTCTGTCTCAAGGGGACTCTCACAAATTGCTCTGGTAACGCAGGACCATCTAAACCGTGCACCTGTGTTCCCGAGAACAATGCGGAAAATGAATGCACTGTTGAAAGACCCTCTGGAAATGGAAGCTAATGGGTTGAAGGATGTGGATTGTGTAGCCCTAGAGACGGAGAGCAATAACAAGTCCGCTTCACGTTTGCAGGCCGGGAATAGCACGGAATGTTGGGTTAACGAGATGAAAAGCAGACAGAGACTTGCTTGCCCTAGGTGTGCACTTCCATTTTTATTTCAAATCCTAGGAAAGACATCTTCCCGTCCCTCCTTCCCATTCATCTAAAGACCCAAGAATGGAGCCAGGTGACCCACACTGTAGGCCTATCATTCCAGGGACTGAGGCCTGAGGAGAGCCATACTGGAGGTCTGACTTTGTCAGTCTAGTGAGTTCTGGACTGCACAGCAGGACCCCGTCTCAAAAATAAATACAAGGAAAAGATACAATGAAAAGATACAATAAAAATATTATCCTTCTATTTACTAACAACCCTTAATAAAATCTGATCTTCCTTACAGTGATTTATATTCTCCTTTCTTTCACATTTTACTGTTATATGTTGAATACTGTAAACAATTTTCCATCCATTTTGGGAGAAGGGTCGAAATGTAATGCAGTGTGTAGCCAGATATTTCGCCCCTACAATAGGGAAAGAGAAGTGCTTAGGCCTAGCTAAACAAAGCAGTAATAAATAGAACACGCTATTTCTTTTCTTAGCCTGTATTTGGTAAGAGTAGGGAACAAGTGCCACCTGCTGGCAAAATCTCAGATGGCCTTAGCACTCGAGTGTCCCCAGAGTTTACCTGACTCCTACGGGTAGCTAACAGTCAACCCCACAACAGCGGCTCGGTGACAAGTGACTATAACAGCAGAAGGAGGCAGTGAAGACCAGGGGGGAAAGCCCCACTTCAGACCTCTGTCTTGTCTCTGGGCTTCTTGTTTTCTACCCACTTCCCAGGACCAAGACAAACAGAATGTGGGGATCATGACCAGAACAGGCAGTGCACCTGCTGTGTGTGCCCAGACACCCACTAGGGATCAGACATCTTTTGGTGACCAAGACACCAACCTTAATAAACCTTAAGATGAAGCAAGCACACAAGAATGGGACTGATGATGACCTCTTCTAAGCCTGGCGACCCACAGAGAAGTCAGGATCATGGTTTCTAGGTACTCAAGTGTTCCACACCGTTTCCAGGGCAACAGCAAAGTTGAGATTGCAGGGAACGGGTCAACCACAGAGAAAATCGTACTGTGTTTGGAGGCAGAGGGATTGGATTAGATGACTAACCCTGCTACTCACTATCTGTGAGATTTTTAGGGGGAAACATCACTTAACCTTGCAGAGCCTGAGTCTCACCACATATGAAAGGCATCTACTAACTCTTGCCCTGCCTGCCAAAGAGTGGAAGACCAGAAAGTCCCGCACACATTGAAGTGTCCATGTTCTCCTGGGCTTTCCTAATCTTTCCATAGGCAGCTAACCCAAACGTCCCTGAGATAAGCACTTACTTTTTTGGTTTTGTTTTGTTTTTGTTTGTTTGTTTTTTTGTTTCTTTGGCTTTTCAAGACAGGGTTTTTTCAGTGTAGCCCTGGCTGTCCTGGCACTCGCTCTGTAGAACAGGCTGGCCTCGAACGCACAGGGACCCGCCTGCCTCTGCCTCCCAAGTGCTGGGATTAAAGGCCTGTGCCACACAGCAATCACATGTTTCTTTGCCTTCTAAGCCCATCCAAACTCAAGAAACATTTGGCATAGATTCTGAGCAAGCAAGCATTTGATAATTGCTTATTATCAAATAAGGGGAGGATTACGTGTGTGGAGCTAACCTCAAAAGGCAGTCATTGACCACCTTGAAAACAGAGCCGTGGGCTCCGTCCAGGCTTAGTTGATTGAACTAACTTGAAAGTATAGACGTTATGAGAATAACGCCATGAAAGCAGACAAACTGGGTTCAAGTTCCAGCCCTCCCCCTCGGCAGGTAAATGACCTTACATGTCACTCAACACCTCGGTTTCCCCGTCCGTGGAGGAGAGACTAAGAGCTCCAATAATGAAGTATTGTTACGATTAGCAAAGCTTGAAAAGAACTGAGAAGCAGGATAAGGGCTGGAATGTGAGGGATTTGACAGAACGAGCGAGACTCTGGATTTGATTCTCAGCACTGCCAAAAGAGAAGGAGACGTGGTGGCAGCGTGCCTGTAATCTCCCACTTGGCAGGTCTGAGACAGAGTCATTTAGAACTCATGATTCGATGGAGCTGCCCTGGTGTGGCTGAACATGTGCTTTTAGAACAGCTTCAGGGCTCACAGATCAGAAGGCCTAGGGCCCTGGAGCTGTGGTTCAGCACTTGAGAGTGACGGCTGCTCTTCCAGAGGACCCCGGTTTGGTTCTCAGCACCCATACGGTGGCTCACAACACTCTGTGCACTCTTTTGACCTCTGTGGGTACTGCATATTTATGGTGTAGGTACATACATGCAGACAAAGCACTCATACACATAAAGTTTTAAGGATAATAAAATAAACAAAAGGGGGACTGATTTGGGAAACCCCTAGTTATTCTACTGAGTGTTAGTGGATATTGTTCAACTATCTATAGTAATCAGCAATCAGATGTGTTGGAAGCCCTAGAAGAATACAGCATATGGCAACTGATAATTCAGAAGCCAACCCACCAGAGGAATGGCTCTGATGGAGGCTGACCCTGCCCAGACAAGGCCCCTCAGGACCATCGGCTCTGGAAACCGATGCTCACTTTTGCTAAAGCAGCTTGGTGTCTCCCAATACCTGCGTTGTAGTGTGTAATCTCATGTGATGTGTATATGTAATCTCATGATTACATCTCAGTCTTATGGGCACATATATCTGTAGGTAGTCAGGAAGCTGACTTTTCATTTAGTTATATAATTTTTATATAAAGTATACATACTAGGACATGCTTCATAACTAGATCTGTTTGTCCCACAAGGACTGTAGACACTTAAAAGCCCGCTGTGTTCCTTTTGCTCAGACTAACTGCACACAGTTAGCTCATTTTTACCTCAGAACAAGTTTAAACTAGACTAAAGGCTTTTCGTAAATGGATCATAAGTTCAAAACTTTGCACCTATGCACAAGGTCGGAGTCGCAGATGTCCAAACTAGGTTGCTACACAAAGCACCCTAAGGAAAGCTTGCCAGTTTTTCACTTGCCAAGTCTGCTAACAACTGACCTATGTCTCAAAGCTTATCACCAGGTACTGAGGTCCCCTCCCCACGCCATCTGATTACAGTCTCATTTCTGTAACCTTGAAACCCTTGTGTTGCCATGGTAAAAGGCTCAGCTCCCTAACTCTTACCTTACAATGTTTAACTCTTACAGTTTTTTATCCAAACCTCATGAGAATGAGAAAGTTTGGAGACTAGAGGAGAAGAAGCTAGGAGGAATTAGAAGTAAGACAGGAGAATTGGAATAGAGGCAGAACAATTAAGAGACTGCTTCAGAAATTCATAGAGTGAGAGAAAGAGAGATTGCCCTCAGACACCCTAGGAAAAGGTTCCTTTCACTTGCTGTAGCATCTGATCTGAACTCTGAAGAGGATCTTGGGGCTGGGCCCCAAAGGCCCTTGATACAGACAGCATACAGAGGAGAAATCCACAAAAATCGAAGGAAACATTCAAATGCTATCAGATAAGTTTTTTTTCTGGAAATGTGCAGAGTGAGAGACCTTGGGACACTCAGCCCTAAATGGGACACTTCCTTCAAATGCCTCTCCTAGGTCTCTGTGGAAGAGGAAGCTGAAAGGTAAGAGCCGGAGCGGAGGCAGGACACCAAGGAAACAAGAGCCTCTAAATCAGCAGGATCTATGCACACACGAACTCAGACCGACTGAGGCAGCACACACAGGACCTGAGCGGGTTGGCACCAGGTAGGGTCCCAGAGCTGAAGGGAGGAGGGGACACCGGCTGCATCTCTAACCTGGAAGCTATCTCCAATTGACAGACAACCACTTGCAAATGAGAAATCAGTTTTCTCCAAAGACGTCTCACTGGGGAGATAAACACCCTTCAAAATGAACTTAACAGCATCTTCAGACATTTCGGAGACTTTTTTTAACCTTAAAGGTCCCTTGTATATGCGTTATGGCTTCCATTTTTTGTGTTTTTATGGAATTCCTGTGTGTGCAAATGTGTGTGTCTCGGCGTCTATGTGTTTCTTATATATATTTTTGTTGACTCTTTTTTCTTCTGTTTGCTTTGTCCTATTCCTATTTGTTTGGTTTTGTTTTATCTTTTTTGTATTTTAGTATTATTCCTTAGAAGATTGTTTCTCAGGAAACAGAAAAAGTGTGGATCTGGATAGTAAGGAAGTTGGGGGAAGAACTAAGAGGAGTGGGGAAAGGGAAGCCCTAATCAGAATACACTGCATAAAATATATATACGTATATATGTATTTTCAATAAAGAAGTCACAGATTTTGAAAAAGAACATTTTCTGGGACTGAGGAGATGGCTTTGGTGGGTAAGAGCGTTCCTGTACAATCATGAGGCCCTGAATCTCCAACACCCACACAAACAAGTGAGTGCTGGGCCTGGAAGAGGGCTCAGCGGGTAGGAGCGCTTGCCCTGCTGCTCCTGGGGCTGGAGTTCACGCCCCACCACCCACATGGCAGCTCACAACCACTTGAGGTCCAGTTCTGGAGAATCCAAAGCCCCTTTCTGGTCTCCTTGAGCAATAGGCATGCACGCAGTGCACAGACATGCAAGAGGTAAATGGCTCCATGCGTGGAATAATAAAGTCAAATCCTTTTAGAAGCTAGCTGTCCCTGCTTATAACCCCAACATTTAGAAGGAGAAAACAAGTGGATCATGGGCTCTCAGGCCAGTCAGCCTAATCAAAAGTTCAAAATTCCAGTTCAGAGAGTATGGGAGTTTAAATGTAGTTAGCCCCCATAATCTCATAGGGAGAGTGGTACTATTAGGAGACATGGCTCTGTTGGAGTGGGTGTCACCTTGTTGGAGGAAGTGCGTCACTGTGTGGGTGGGCCTCGCAGTTTCCTATGCTCAGGATACCGCCCAGTGTCTCAGTCGACTTCCCGTTGCCTGCAAGATGTAGGACTCTCAGCTATGGTTCAAACACCATGTCTGCCTGCGTGGGCCATGCTCCCCACCAGGATGATGGACTGAACCTCTGAAACTGTAAGCCAGCCGCTCTCAACTAAATGTTTTCCTTATAAGACTTGCCATGGTCATGACATCTCTTCACAGCAATAGAAACCCTAAGACTGAGACAGATCTTGTCTCAGGACAATAAAATGGAGATTGAGAGAAAATGACAGCAGACACCCCCACACACATTTGGCCACGCAGAGGCATGTACCCCTACCACGCACCTGTCCTCATGTATGTGTCTCATACACATAAAACGCATACAGGCATTTTTTTTCCACTGAGTAACACTTTAGTCTTTTAGTGGTCCATCTTCGATTTCCTGCTAGTGCACACAAGTGTGCGCATGAACACACACACACGTGCACACACATGCACACAGATGCCTAATAAAATAATAGTAAAAAGAGGGAGCTGGAGAGGTGGCTCCGCAGATTAGAGCACTTGCTCTTGAAGAGGACCTGCCTTCCATTTCCCGCATCCACATGGCAACCATAGACATTCGAACTTCAGTCCCAGTGACCCATTGCCCTCTTTTGACATCCAGGTGCACCAGGCACTCACATGGTCTACATACATGAAAACATTCATACACATAAAATTAAGTAAGTTTTTAAAACCAAAAAAAAAAAAAATGCAAGCCAGCACATCTGCCCTATTTTCTAACCTTTTCTTTTCCAAGAGTCCTGTGTAGCCCAAGCTGACCTCGAACTTCTGCATTCACTTCAAGAGTGTTGGAGTCACAGGAACGTGCCAACACGCATAGTTTAGCTGTGGCTTTGTTTCATGATGGGATCACACCTAAGGCTCTGTGCATGCTAGACGAGCATGCTACCAACTGACCACATCCCCTCAACATCTTTTCTGGCCAAGAAGCCTACTGTGAATGAACTTCTGCTAATGTGGCTTTAGTCTTAGCAAATACGTATGGGAAACACACTAGGAAGGGAAGATGACACCCAACGCAGTAGGTAGAACCTATTATTCTGTTCTTTGTACTTCAATTCCATGTTTTTGCCAATGTTTACTGAGAAGGTATTATACACAAAGGGAACTAGAATATTGCTCTCAGTCTTTACGAACTGGCTACAATAGCTGGGGACAGTGGAGTGTACCGTAACCCGACCAAGTCAGAGCCAAGAGCATCTGCAGCTCCCCAACAGCCTCAGCCACTCAGGAAACTCCAGGCTGCCTAGGCTATCCGAGATCCAGTCTCCAGAAACAAAGATAGTTTTTTTTAAGGTCTGGGTGCGGTGGGGCACTCCTTTAGTCCCAGCACTTACGAGGCAGAAGCAGGCAGATGTCTGTGAGTTCAAGGCCACACAGTTACATAGTGATACCCTGTCTCAAAACAAAACAAGAAAAATCCGAACACGCGAATACGTAAGACAGCCACACAAATTTAACATAAAGTAAAACGACTAAAATATGTTAATGATGAAAGATGTAAAAAGCAAGACATGTCAAAGGAACGAGTCAGCACAAGCCTGACTAAGGAAATTTAGACGACTTCATGATTCGAGTCCATTTATTCAGTGCCCAAAGAGTGCATGCAGCTGCAAGCAGCCCCTTGTCCCCTTTGAAGACAGCATCTCACTATGTAGACCAAGCCAGCCTCAAACTTGAGGGTTAACCTGCCTCTTCCTCCTGATGCTGGGATTAACATGGAGTTAAAGGTGTGTGCTATTTCTCCTAGCTTTCTTTTTCCTTTCTTTGTAGCCATTTTTCTGCCTGCATGTACACCCTGCACCAGCAGAGGGCACCAGATCTCATTATAGGTGGTTGTGAGCCACCACTGGTGGCTGGAAATTGGTGGCTCTCCAGAAGAGGCAGTGCTCTGCACTTCTGAGCCCCGGAGACACTTTTTAAACGTTTTATTATGAAACATACAAATACAGAATATTTTTATATCCAAAAATTTAGAAGAAATAAAAAAAAAAATCACTCAAATCATAGCACCTAAAAATAGCCTTTCTTTTTCTGAAGTTCCAGAGGAGCGTTGAGGGTCTAATATAAAATAGTAGCAGCAGCAGTGAGGTGTGGTGCTCTGAGCGCTGAGGGTGCCAGTGGAACAAGGTCATCCCTGTAGACAGCAAGTTCGAGGCCAGCCTCGGCTACATAAAACTATCTCAATAAAACAGAAAATGAGCTGGAGAGATACTCGCTGGAAAGCACTTGCTACACTTCCAGGAGATCTGGGTTTGATGCCCAGCACCTACACAGTGGCTCACAACCATCTGTAACTTCAGTTCTAGGGGATCCAATGCCCTCTTCTGGCACCCATGAACATGAACACGGTGCACAGGCATACATGCACACAGGACATCCACGTAATTAAATAAAAACCAAAATTTAAACTTAAAAAAGTGGAGAAGGGGAACCACTATGCAGAAATATAGAACCAAACCATGCTATTGGCTATGAAGAATAACCATAATCAGGCAGGAGAGACAGTTCATGAATAAAGATTTCTATCTCCAAGCTTGATGACCTGAGTTCAATCCCTGGACTCTACTTTGTAGGGGAGAACCAACTCCTGAAAGTTGTCCTCTGACCTCGACAAGTGGGCACCCTACCTGCATGCAATAAATAAAAAAAAAATGCTTAGCATAAAAGTCAGTAACAAGCTGGGTGGTGGCGGTGCACACTTTTTATCCCAGCATTCAGGAGGCAGAGGCTCTTGCCTCTGTGAGTGTGAGGCTCTCTGAATTCGAGGCCAGCCTGATCTACAGAGTGAGTTCCATGGCAGTCAGGGCTACACAGAGAAGAATAACAGCAAAGCAAAGTTAGTCCCAACAGAAGGAACGGCTGTAAGGGCACTGCGACATGTTGAGACATTCACAGAGAGAAACAACTACCAATCCACACTACACGGAGACAGACTTTATGGAGAAGACAAGCTAGGTTTGAGACACAGCCTTAGTCACTGTGGGCTGCTATAACACATGGCTGTGGACTGGGGGAGTTAAATAACAAGCATACCCTGACGTTCTGGAGTCTGTAAACCCAAGAGGAAGGTATTATCAGATCCACTGTCAGAGGAGAGCCTTTCTTTTGACATGCAGCAGCTTTTTCTTTTTTGGTGTTGCTCAGTCCCCCTTAAGGAGCATCATACCAAAGTTCTTCTGGTCTGCTCTGCCTTGCTGAGGCCCCCTAGAGTGTGTCTCAGTAATGCTTTTCTGATATAGATATAAATAATTTGCATTGGTATGGATCTTGGTTTATTGATACAAATTTAAGATCAATTTTGTTACATGTATATCTCTGCTCTTGACTAAGGTATTGTGTTTGTGCAGTTTATTTTAAAAAATGTAATGTATATTTAAGAAATACAGGTTAATAGATAGTCATCTATAATAGTCAAACTTTGTAGTCATGTTAGGTTTCCTAGATGTACAGAGATATATTTCAAGATGGATAAGGATTTCTCAAATCTTTCAAAGACCTTCAGAATATGGCATTTAAGATGTTTAAGAACGTAGGACTTTTCGTGACAATGATACACGTCTGCTCCTAGCTGCAATAATTACTTCAAGAGGAAGATGGACAATGAAGAGGCTCCTCATGGCATTGGTTAGCCTGTTGAGCTAGAAACTGCTCTTGCTCAGGTCTCAAATACAGGGCGTGTTTCTTTCACTGACTCTGGGTTCAGAGTCAGGGTGCTCAGCGATTGGTCAGTTTCCTGCTCCAGTTGTCCCTTTTACCCTACACTTATAGCTCACATTCTTGACCGAATGTGTTCTTGAGAAAGTAAAGCACTGTCCGTGTCCTGAGGGCAATTGTGACATTTCGTACATCAGTCGGCTGATGACATGTGACTGAGACACACCACATCAGAGTGTTGAATTCATTTGCCAGAAATCTGCCACCTGAGCCTAAATGCTAAAGCTTTACCTCTGATTCCAGACTGTAAAAATGTTAATGCATACGTCTTGTACAACCTGTAACCTGAGCTATCAAACCAAACCAAATAAAACTCAGAATAGTGGTACCTTTAGCAGTACCAGCTCTGCTCTCGCAGAGTTCTAATACAAGAACCTTTTCATTATGGACTTCATTTTTGCTGTAGAATATCTGGGCTAATTCTCCAACTGGAGCTAAAAGAGTCTGATTTTCAAGGCTTGCTTTTTCATTAGCATGCTCCATTTCTAGAGGATTAACTTGCAGCTCCTTTTTTGTAGATGTGGTTTCTTCTAATTCTTTCCTTAAGAGAATCTCTCCTGTTCAGAGTCTCTAAGTAAAGCCCTAGGTTCTTCACATTCACCTACACTCTCTTGTTTTTCTTAATCTTTCCTTCTAATTCTAACACTTGCTCATTGTATTCAGAAACCAAGCCAGGTTTTTCTTCCTTCAGTTTTCCTAAGGATTCACCTGCAGCTTATAGGACTTCTACAGCTTATAGACTTCTACAATCTTCTTCTTCATTTTCTTCTAAAATGTTTGCCCCCATTGATAGACATATAACTGAGATTTGTCACATGACTTCTGAACTTGCTTATTTTCAAAGTTTACTTAAGTTAGCTCATGCTTCAAACATTAACTGGAGATTCTCTTCTAATTCAGCAACACACCATGTAAGGAAAAATCTTTTTGAGACTGAAAAGTTTCCAAATCTCTACTCAGCTAGATCTTTTCAGAAAGTAGTCTATTATTTCCTTCATAAAGAGACTTGATTTAGATGAAATGCTTCTTGGTATTCAGTCATAGTTTTCATTTGAACCATAATGCTTTGGTCATTTTGATTGCTTTATCTTAATATTTCACCTAGTTTCCCCGTAAACTAATTTATTCTTGTTCTCAGTTCATTCTTGTGCTGGGCGGTTTAGCCCTGCTCCTTCCCTGAGCTCTACTGTCTCCACTGTTCCCTTTCCCATTTCTGATGGAAATTATCTTTTCATGACAAGTTTTCCTTTTACTTATAAAATCATCTTTCTCTTCAGCAAGAGAACATATCTTTGTTTCTAATTCTTGTTACATATAATCTTTTTAATCAAGGCTGGCTAAGTGTATGTTATTGCTTGCCTTAAGGCTCCTTACAGTACTTTCAAGTTTGTGTACAAATTATGGTTGAGATAATAACTTTTCATTTTCTCATTAGAGGCAATTCACAGTTTTAAGAAGATCATCTTTTTTGTTAAAAGCCATTCTCAGATTCTTCTGAAGCTCATGAACATCAGACACTTGCGTTTGCTTCATTGTTTCAAACTCTTGACTTATTTTTCCACAAGAGTCTCCAGGTTCAGTTCGTAAAAGTTCAATCATTTCTCATAAACTCTCATCACTTAGGATTGCTTCTTGCTTTTCATGTTGTAGATTTTCACGCTGTTCCATAACAGACTGTATTTCAAACTAATGCTAATTTTTCTTTTCCTAGACCTGACATAAATATCTCACTAAGTTCAGAGATTTCTTTATTATGGAGCTTGTGAAGATGCTGTATTTCTATAGTATGTTGTTCACAGCAAAGCAAAACTGTCTATTTAAATCTTCTTGCTCATATTTAGATTTTTTTACTCCACAGCTATGTTCTTGTTTAAACAGCAACAATTCATTAATTTTCAGCTCTAAGCCATCTTGTTCATGGAAAAAACACATCTTTTATATGTTGCGCCTCCATTTCAAGCTTCAGCTTGAGATCATTCATGTAAGTCACCTCATCTTTTAAGGTACCATGTTGGGATTCCAGTTCTTTTAAAGAATCTTCCAATCATCTTACTTTCTCATATACTGTCTGTTCTGCAAATGTAAGGGCACAGAACAATTTTGGTTCTCCTGGCTTGCATCTCGTGTGTCTTCATTTAAGGTTTCTGCTTCACAGTGGTATTTCTCCTGATTGCTCTCTCTTCCCCTGTACCCTTGCACTCTGTAATCTTTTAGTTTATTTATTTCTGCTTCATGTTCTTTACCTGTTGTTTCTATTTGATACATCAGCTCATTAACTTTTTCTTTGTGTGTAGCTACCAGCTGTAAAATTTCTCCTTGAAAAGTATTAATATCTTCTTGGTAGGGCTGAGTGTTCTCAATGACTTTTGGAAATGAATATTCCCTTGTGTTTTTTTTTTCCATGTGCTTTTGGACACATAAAATTTGTTCTTCAAATCCCACGTGTATTTCAACAGATACAAAAAAGTGGAATAAACCCCTGTATCTTAACAGATCACCATGGTTTGAAGTTAGAATTCAACAACAACAT